>NC_048225.1:87607108-87640066 GCF_002007445.2 Ailuropoda melanoleuca
TTCTGTTAATTACAATGAAAAGAGAAGAAAAAGAGCCACAGTTGGACCCAAGATGAAAACTTTCTGGTCCTCACATAAGAACCGGCTGCAGGAGGTTTCTCTGTCCTCAGCCCTTTGAATGCATCCAGCCTCCACCATGAGCCATTGCACAGGGAGATGGCATATTCCTCTGTTCAACCCGACCTTCTGATTTCACTAGCTCTGTTTTGCTCACTCTGGTTCCTTGAACCCTTTGTTTTGGTGACTCCTTCTCAGTAGCTTTTCCAACTTTCTTATTATAAAAATCCATTAAAACAAAACCTTGTCTCTATCTTGCTGGCTAGGACTTTGGAGTCTGAAAAACCCAGATTTGAATCCATATTCTGCCATTTACTGGCTGTGAGACTTTTAGAAATTTCTTGTGCCTCTCACAGCCTCATTCTCCTCTCTTTAAAATGAGGATAATAGCAGCACTGGTTTACAGACTTGTGAGAATTAAATGAGAATATGTAAAGCCTCAGCACAGTGCCTGGCACTTAGCCAGTGCTAGGCACATGGTTGCTATTATTCAACTGCTCTCCCCTCTTGGCTCTCAGCCGTGTGTGCTGCGTTGGTTTGCACACATGCACACCTCCCAGTAAACCTTTTCTCTCCGTCCACTGAGTCAGCCCCATGAGACCCAGCTGACAGGAACTCTGGTCCAGGGGTCCTCTCCCTCTGGGGATTTCTCTCTTCTCATCTGTCCCGTATTGCTGAAGACTTCAGTAGCCCCTTAGATTTACCCCTTCACCACTTCTTATATCTCCTTGGGGCCCCTCCAAGAAAAGGTAACCCTTCATTAGAAGAGTGTTTATAGTTTGCAAAATTCTTTTTAATTCATTATCTCATTTAGTCCTCACAACAGTACTCTGAATGTTATCTTTCTACAGATGAGAAAAAAAGTGACTCTGTGACTTGTTTGAGGTTACCTAGCAATCCAACATTGGAAGCTAGATTTGAAGCCAGGCCTGGCATCAGATGCAGGGCTCTCCCTCACCATCTCACCACAGCTGCCACCTAGATCACTGTGGAGTGCAATGGGGGGTAGAAGCCCATCCCCCTGTCTCCTCAGGACCTTGACATTGACATTCTCTTTTTTCCTCCACTTCCATCCCAGGACATGGTCTTGAACAGCAATACAAGGACATGGAAAGAGAGGATATGAGAGGAAAAGAAGATATAAGGGAGGAAAGAAGATAGATCAACTGACCCTTCAACTGTATGTCTCAGATTCTGGTCCCTTTCCCTAACCCAGAGTTCCCAACCTTCCCTTTCCAGGACAGTGGCACATGGAATGCCTATGCCCACATCCAGTAATAGTGAACAAAGATATTCAATGGAACACACAGAAAAAAATTCTGATAAGCATACTTGAGAGTCCAGTATAAGGAATGCTACATTGTCAATGAGTAAAACTCCTCAAAACCCCCTACAAAGACTTTTTTAGTGTTTGTTTTTTGAAAAGAATAAATACACATACAAAACACACACACACACACACACATGCACGCGCGCGCACACACACACCCCTTTATGGTACTAAAATAAAGAAATGAACAAATGGTGGTTTTTAGTTTTTATTGTTCTNCATGCACGCGCGTGCACACACACACCCCTTTATGGTACTAAAATAAAGAAATGAACAAATGGTGGTTTTTAGTTTTTATTGTTCTTTATATCGCATCCTACAACAAATATATGAAACCTAGTGACAAACCCCAGATCATCTAAGGATGCCTTTGTCATTGTAAATGGCGGATCCTTAGATGTGAGTTCCTATGAAGTACAAAGCTTGTCAAAAGCAGGAGACATTCAAAAGACACCCGTAATCCTAGGCCAGCACCATGGACAGTCACCTACCTTTATTCTGATTACTGAGGCCTGATGCCCTAGGTTAGGAAGTGGCAAGTGAGAAAAGAGGAACGGGTCTTCTTTCTCTGTGGGAAGAATCATGCACTAGGAAAAGTAAAGCTCTCTATTCCTCTATACATCAGTGAACACTTTGTTGGAGAATTGGGACTGTGATAATACAACCAACACAGGAAAGGAATAGTAGTCTCTTGCCATCTGGTACGGCGGAATCAGGAATAGCTTGTCACATGCTTCTCTTCTTTCTGGTCCACTTTAATTCCTCTTTCTTTCTCTAGCCTCCAAAAGGCTCTGAAAAAGCATCTCCTGTGTTATTTTCACACAGAAACCTCAACACAAAAAATTTAAAGCCTTCTGACTTGCCATTCCACTCTGCCATCCAAGGGCACATCTAGAATCTCAAATTTCCACCTTTTGATAAAAAAGGCATCACATCAGAGCTCTATATCTGAACTTTGGTGATGAGAAGTGTTCTGCTTATATATTCCTATACAACAAACTCCTCCAAAACCTAGCAGTTTAGAACAATAACATTTATTTTGTTCATTTATCTGCAATTTGGGCAAGATTTGGGGGGAACCTTTTGATCCACCCTGTGTCAGTTAGGGCTGCTCAAAGGATGGAAATTGGATTTTCTTAAGGCTTATTCACTCACACATCTGTTACTTGAATGAGAAAACACAACACTGGGGGGCTGAAAGAGCTGGGGTTCTTTGGAATCTCTATCTCCATCTAGTATCTCCATATGGCTTTTCCAGTATACAGTTTCGGAGTACCTAGGCTTCTCACAGGTCAACTCAGTTTCCAAATTATGGGGTTGCCTTCTATAACCTAACCTCAGAAGTTAGTGTCATTTTTACCATGTCATACTCATTAAGGTAGTCACATGACTCACCCAGGTTTGAGGGGAGAGAAGATAGACTTTGCTACTTGATGGGGAACTTACAAGGTGCTGAAATAGTATGTAGAGCGAGAAATACAGCTGGGGTCATTTTTGGAAAGTTCAATCTTCTACAAGGAGTAAACCAATGGAGTGGACATCAGTCTACAGTGTTAGTAGCTTCTGAACTGTCAGACACATGATCTTTCCTATTATCTTCTGAGGGTTATAAGTTAAAAGAAAATAAAGCAATGAAACCAAATAGAGGCAAAGAAGTTGTAAAAATCATCCGTTACCCTCTTGTTCTTGTTGCCTCTTCAAACCACTGGTGACAGTCACTGAAACAGGCATGGCCATTACTGTCAGTCAGAAAGCCAAGAGATGCTGGGACTTTTACACCAAGTCAAGAAGGTTGACAGTGACCCCCCAAATTGGTGACAGGAAGAACAAGACTAACTATTGCTTCAGCAACTGTAATAATCAACAAGGGAACTTCTCCTTTCTGCTGAAAGAAGGGTTTCACTCTCAGGAATCAGGAGAATGATTCCAGGACACAAATACAAGGAATCAGTTAAAATGTGGACTAAATGAAGACATAAAGAAATGTAGGTTCCAGTCCCACTAATAAGGAATGTAACATATTAATACATGGAGCTCTATGCTATGGAGTACAGCAAAGAAACATAATGAGGATGAAAAAAAAGAACATCAAAATGCGTAAGGACTCTAAAAAGAGAAAGTGAGAGCTCACTTTCAATATGCCCATAGGGTTATATGAAAAATAAATTTTTATGTAATAAAATAAGTAGAGATTAATAAGGTGTTTAAGCAGATGTTTAAAATATAATATTAATGCTTATTAATAGTACTAAAAATTAAGAGACAAAATAGAGCTCGAGAAACAAATAAAAAACCACCTAGTGCAATCAAAGATACTTGGACAATATGCATTCTGACCGATTTTGATTAATCTTAAAGAATATCATTCAATTGAATTCTTCAAGCTGAAGAACTGAGGACCTATTGAGGTTATTAAGGACCTAGTAAGTAAAGCCACTAACTGGGGTGCCTTGAAGTTTCTCCCCAATAAGTGAAAGTAAGATATAAACACCATTCTTTCAGCATAGTAGATTATGTTTCATGATTGAACTCTACCATGGAAGCACATTGAAGGGTCACTTGGAATAGCTTGGGAAGCTTGGGAAGCTAATTCTTTTTTTTTTTTTAAGATTTTATTTATTTATTTGTGTGTATGTGAGAGAAAGAGAACAAGCAGGGGGAGTGGCAGGCAGAGGAAGAAGCGGACTCCCTGCTGAGCAAGGAGCCCCATGCAGGGCTCAATCCCAGGACCTTGGGATTATGACCTGAGCGGAAGGCAGACGCTTAACTGACTGAGCCACCCAGGCTTCCCTGGGGAAGCTAATTCTTAAAGAAGGAGTACAAATTAAACAGGTGAAGAAATGAGGCAAGGAAGAGAAGGAATAAAAGGAATGCCCAGAAGCATAATATATTTGGTAATTTTAGATCATGAAGTTTAAAAAAAGGAACAGTGGAAAAGAGGCTTGAGAGGTAGGCAAGGGCCAGGTTATGAAGAATTTTACAAATGGTGGCAAGGAGCTTAGATTGCCTGTGGATGACATGGAAGCAAAGAGAGCTTTTTTTTTTTTTTTTAAAGATTTTATTTATTTATTTGAGAGAAAGAGCACGCACAAGCAGAGGGAGCAGCAGAGGGAGAGGGAGAAGAAGGATCCCCGCTGAGCAAAGAGCCCAATGCAGGAGGACTCAATTCCAGGATCCCAGGATCATGATCTGATCCTAAGGCAGACGCTTAACTCACTGAGTCCCAGGCACCCCCCCCAGAGAGCTTTAAACAATGCAATGCCACTGATGTTAGATCACTCCATGGAGCATGGTCCAGGGACAATGGAAGTTAAGAGGCCAGTGAAGAACTCCAGGGGAACAGTTATAAGAGCCCACGTTAAAGCAGTCATAGTGAAGATATCCAGCATAGGAACAAATATGAGGAACAAACACCACTCAAACCTCGTGATTTGGAGGTAGAAAGGAATGAGGGATGATCACTGGGATTCTAGTATAGGTAACTGGGAGGAAGCGGAGGCACGGATAGATAGTACACAAAGAGAAGGAAACGTAATTAGAAATGGGAGAAGAGATGTAAGTTCATTTCAGGGCATGTTGAACCTGGATTGCCCTGAGGTAACCGGCACCAGCGTATCATCCAATAGTCCTCTATAGCTCAGGAAAGAAACTAGACCAGTCTTGAACTTGAGAATGAAGATAGAGCTGGAGAGGCAAACAGAACATATGTAACACATGCTGTTATTTTTTCAAGGAAATTAAAGAAATGATTGAGGATTTAGACAAAGATCTAAAAACAACATAAAAGAGACAAAAATAAATACTAAAATTTAAAAAAATATATAATGATCAAAATTAAAAACTTCCATTTTGGATTAGAACGAATGACTTTAGTGGCTAATAAGACCCAATCAAAAGGAGAATTTGTGAGTTGGAAGATGGGTCAGAAGACAATATACAGAATGAGTATTGAGAGGAAAAGGATGGGAAATATACAAGATAGTAAGAGATACAGACTATTCATTGAAGAGAAGTAATATACTTGTAGTTAGAGTATTAAAAGAAAAGTAAAAGGAGTAGAGGACATAAACAGTGTCTGAGGAGATAATGGCTGAGCATTTTTCAAACCCAGTGAAAGACAGCAATAAGACTTACAAGTGACTTCTCAACAAACGAATTGAAGGCAGGAGGCAGTGGAATGATGCCTTAAAGGTGTCTGCCTTTAATAACTGCCCATCTAGAATGTTATGTCCAGGAAAAAAAAATCTATCAATAATACAAGTTTTAAAAAGTCTCATATGAACTGCATATAAACAAAAACTGAGAGAATTGTCACCAGCACGTTCACAGTTGAAGGACATACTAATGAGTGTTCTTCAGACAAAAGGAATATGATTTCAGATGGAAATCTGGAGATCAAGGAAAGAACGAAAAGCAATGAAAGAATAAATATGTGGTTAAATATAAGTAAATATCAGCCATATAAAATAACAATAACCAAGTGTGGAATATTTAAAATACAGAGCATCAAAACATACAATAATAATGGCATATACTGTGGGAAAGAGAATCAACGCAGTAAACATGTACCAGAATTATTTTTTGATGTAATTTCCAAGTAAGCAAATGGGGAAAATGGAATAATAAAGACTCATCAATATAAAAGAAACCAAAACAAGGAAAGAAAAATGAAACAAAATACATGAGAGATATAGAAAATGCTAAATAAGATGGGAGATTTAAACTTAAACATCACTAAACGTAAATGTGCTCCAATTAAAATAAATGTTGCTAGACAGGATTTAAAAATACAGTAATCATAAACTGCTTATAATAGACACACATCTAAAACATAATGATACAGAAAGATTCAAAGTAAAAGAATAGAAAAAGGTATACCAGGCAAATAATAACTAAAATAAACCAGAGAGAGCTTTATCAACTACACAAAGTAGAATTTAAGACAAAAGGCACTATTAGCAATGAGGAGATACTCACTTCACAATGATAAAGTTGAATTTACCAGGAAAATGTAACAATTCTAATTTTGTATGAGGCTATGCTAACATAGCCTTAAAAAATACAAAACAAAACTGAAAGAAAAACATTCACTGTGATAACAGGAAGGCTTTTAACATAATTCTTCCAGTAAATGCTATGGCAAGCAGACAAAAACCAAATCATATAGGTTTGGATAATATAATCAATACACTTGACCTAATAAGCATTCACAAGACTACAGGTTATATATATATATATATTTTTTCCCCTAAGCACACAAAGAAAATTCACAGAAATTGACCATGTGCTAGATCGTAAAGCAAGTCTCAATAAATTTCAAACAATTCAAAGTGTTTCCCTGGGAAAAAACTGACAAAGAGATAACCAGAAAATACTCATATGTTTGAAAATTCAATCAAAGAAGAAATCATGATGGAAATTAGGAACAAAATTATAAAGATATCATTTCCCCAAAACCTGATCTACAGATTCAAGCAATCTCCCCACCTCCAAAAAATAAACAAAAAAATAAATAAATGCTTTTTTTTTCTTTCGTGGAAACTGACTTGCTGATTCTAATATTTTTATGGCTACTCAAACAACTAACAACAACCAAGACCCTCTTGAAAAAGAACAAAGTGAGAGGGTTTGCTATCCTGGATATAAAGACTCTAAAGATAAAGAAATTCAGATTGTAGAACTGGAAAGGGACAATGAAACAGACCAATGAACACGAAGAGAAAGACCACATATGGACACCCGATTTATTATGAAGATGACCCTGTGGCGTGTTGAGGCAAGTTTGGTCTTTCCAACAAATGCAATAAGACTTTTGCGTGTCCATATAAACAACAACAACAAAAATTTAACTTCTGCCTAACACCATCACAAAAATCAATTTCCGGTATAAGTTAGATCTACATATGAAAGGTAAAACAAGAAATCTCCTAAAGACCATATAGGAGAATACCATTATGATGCTGGGATAAAGGAAAGACTTCTTAACCAAGACACAGAGAACACTAACTATCAAGGAAAGCATTGATAAATAAAACCGTATTAAAACTAATAACATCTGTTTCACTGAAAGACACCATTAAGAGGGTGAAAAGATAAGCCACACAGTACATTTGCAATACATATAACAGGCCATCCATTTGTATGCGAATTATGTGACGTTCTATCACAAATGGGTAAGAAAAAACAACCCGATAGAAAAGTGGGATTTGAACAGTCATATCATAAAAGACAATATCCAAATGACAAATAGACATTGAGTGACCATGACACGTCCACCAGAATGGCTAAACTTGAAAAGGCTGAGAATGTTAAATATTGTCGTGGATGTGGAGAAACAGAAACCCATACGGTGCTGGTGGGGACACGCTACTTAGGACCATTGTCTGGCATTATCTACATAAAGTACCTTATGACCTTGGAGTTCTGCTCCTAAGTTAATACCCACAGAGGATGTGCACAACAGTCAGGACAAGAATATTCATCGTAGCATTATTTACAACAATCCCAAACTGGAAACAACCCAGAAGTCGACCAAGAATAGAATGGTAAATAAACCGTGGTCCATCGATACAATGAAGCAACACAAAAATGTGAACGTGCAGACCCACAGCCACAAATAACAAGATGAATAAAGCTTATGAACATAACATTGAGCAAAAAAAGTCAGACACAAAAAGAGCACACATTGTATGATTCCGTCCATATGAAGTTAAAAAAAACACATTAGACTATAATGTTTAGATAGTAATGCTTAGGTGGTAAAACTAAAAAAAAAAAAAAAAAAAGCAAGCTATTTCCATAAAAGTAATGAGGAGGAAGAATTGAGAGGGTCACAAGGGCCACTTCTGGAGTTCTGGCAATGTCTATTTCTTGATTTTACACGGATGTTTGCTTTGTAAGAAATCATGAAGCTGAACACCTTTGTTTTGTGCACTCTTTGGTAAGAGTTAATCGTTCATAATAAAAAAGGCGTTACACACACACACACACACATTTAACACAGTGTCTGTGTAAGCATCCAGCCTTATGCCTGGCACATAACAGATGTGCAACAGCATGTGGTTATCTTTCTTCCCCCATTCCTTCTTTCTTTCCACAGAGAGAAAGTGGAAAAAAGGGAAAATGTATATTTTCGTAAACATCTCACTTTCCGAGTACAAGCACCACCATTTTCTAGCTTTCTTACAATAATCTTATTGCTATGGCAACTGCAATCAGGTGGAGCCAATGAAGAGGAGGGATGTGAATGCGACATTTAACTTGATTACCTCCTCGCACAAGGAAATCCTTGCTAATAACCGAATTGCTGAAGCCCTAGGCCTAAAGCTCCCATTAATGGATAAAATGCTCGTCTGTTTTATATTTTATTTTGTTCCAAAAAACAAAGCAAAACCTTTGTTTAAAGGCTTACCTTCCTGCAGGTTGCAGTTAATCCTATAATCATTGGGTGAATACTTCTCGAGCCAGACATTCTTTTGTGCGTCAGAGAAGCAAGAGGCTGGTGATAGAAGCATTGTCTTCTGTGCCATTGCGGTGCCTGGGGAGGAAAGGATGGGGTTGGGTGGTGGGCACAGCTGGCTGTGGGCTGCAAGGAGCTGTCACTCCCCTGCTCCTGCTCCAGCAGGCATTCTTCAGCCTGCACCTGCTGGGCTGGGTGTCTGCATTCACCTGCCCACTTTCATTCTTCAACTCTTTACCCATAGCCACTTGACATGTTTAGAACTGGGGAAAGACTGATGACACTTGGGGAAAACACTCCAATTCTATCAGATGAGAAATCAAATACATCCGAAAATCAAGGAGGAGCCAGAGACCATTTTAAAATTACGTTCCCCCAAGCCACATCCCCATCCCATACACCCCTACAACCGATTTACCTTAAAAATACCAATCTTGGAAAGAGAAGGAAGAATGAGATTTTCAGGTCTGAAAATGAATGACAAGTCCAAAGGAGCAAACACAGAAATTACAACGGGCCTCGGAAACTTATTTTTAGCTGATGTAGGAATTCTTTCTTGTGACCTAAACGGAAATTCTCCCTGTAGCAGAGATTTGTTCTGCAAAGAGGATCAGACAACAGGAAGGATGTGGGGGGCAGGGGAAAGGAGTCATGAGAGGGCTTCTAGACCTCACTTTCTAGGACCTGTGGAATTAGGCAAGAGGCATTCTCCTGGTTTGATAGACGTGGGAATCTCTGAGGAGAAGATTATTTATTAGTTAACTCAGCAAATAGTTATGAGGGCCTAGAGTCAGCCTGTGCTGAGCTAGATGCAGGAGTTAGGATGGCCAACCAGACAGACTGTTTCCCTCACCCCATGGAGTATAAGACAGAAAGGCTCAAAAGCAGGCTCCAAGTGGGTCAGAGATGCCTGTTTATGCCTATTTCAGGGTGAACAGCTTCAAAAAGAGGAAAGACAACCAGAGAATTCGCAGGCTAGAACAACCATGAATTCCTCCATTTCAAGTCTGCAAAGTCTGGCAAGAGGGGCAAGGTGTGAAGAGGAGCGGAGGGAGATTGTCCCAGATGGCTTGCATCCACCTGTACATGGTCAAGATGGGCAGGGAAAAGGGGAACCCAGGGATATGCCTGGGGAGATTGGTTATCTCCATAAATATATAAATTGTTCATGGAACCAGGGAGATTAACTCAAGGCCAGAACAATACCATCTTGCAAAATAGCAAACAAAACAAAACAAAACAATCAGATTATCACAGATCCTTGTCTACCTTCTTCCTGGCTTCCAGAACTAGAAGGAAAAGCAAATAAAACATGACTGACAGACACTAGGTTGACCACCCAGAGGTCAGCCAAGAAGGGCACACACACTGCCAGTCTGCTCATGGGTGGAGAGCTGAAGGTCTGATGTCCCCATCTGTCTGGGGCCAGGTAAGAGGCCCACCAAGAGATGAGGCATGCCTGCTGATCTAGTCATGCCATGATTTGGACTAGTGTGGAGGCAGCAGAGAGATCTGAAAGAGGAGCACTTTCTAGTGTAGATCCGGTGATGCATTCCTTTGCATGACCCTTGGCAAGCTTCTTTCCTCAACAATTTCCTCATTTGCAAAACATCAAAAACACTCATTATAGCAATTCCCATTCCATTACCTTTGTCATGCTCACTGCCAAAATTAAATAGTGTAACACCAACATATTCTCTGTAATGTTCCCCTATGACACCATCTCAAATATTTATAGAGTATCTTCCAGCCTAATTAGAGCAGGGAGAATTGGACTCTAACATCCAGGGAGGGAGATGCAGCTGTCTCTTTCCGTGAGATGAAGTCATGGCCCCTGCAGAGTTACTGCAGATGGCCCAAGGACACCATGGGTGGAATCCCAGCCAACTTGGAGAGCTGCACAAAGTGGACCTCTCTAAGCCCTCAGACCCAGGAGGACTGCAATACACAGATGCATCCTAGTCATAGATTGTCGTTTGGTGGGTTGCTCTCCAAACAGGGAAGTCTTCTCTTGACCACCAGGCTGCAGGACAATTGAGGACAGGGACTTTCCATTCTTCTTCTTTCTTTCTCCCTCAATGTCTAGGGCTGGTGCTCGGTGTTCTTTAAATTCTTATTGACAGAACAATTTCAACAGACATCAGCCAAATGTTTATTGAATGGATCCTGCATGACAGGACCGTGCTCCAATAAGCACATGTTGTTTTTAAATGTCCAAGGAATTTCCAGGCAAGTGCTTACTGTTGCACACTGTTGTCAACTGCTTTGCAAAAATAGCCCATCCGATCAATATTTCTCCCTAAAATAGCTACCACCTGGAAGTGAGAGGGGAAGGTACCAGTCCCTGCCTTTGCATCGGCCAGTGCCAGCCCTGTCCACTGCAGGGCTGGACCAGTCCTTGTCTAAGGGATCCAGGACCTGCTGCTGGACAGGCCGGAAGCAAGTTACTGCTACAAATTTTAGGGGCCAGTAGGATCCCAAATTCCACTCAAAAGACAAAGAAGGGAATTTAGCTTAAGAGTTTTACTGGTTTCTTGGGAGCTGAATTGTTTTCTGAGACTCTGGTGATGGGATTGAGCAGAGACAGGGTGTTAGGAGAACAGGTAGGGAGAGTCAAGCAAGGCCAACATTTCAGAGTGACCCTGACACTGTGTCTGGTATCTTCTCAGGTGGTTGTAATGGTGAGAATGGCATTTACAAATTGTCCCTTTGATAAGATAAATGGAACAGAAAACCTGAGTTCTCTTATCTTATCGTGCCTACTCTCAAGAAACAAACCTAGAAATGCTCTCGGATGGCCTGTCTGATTCTTGCCCCACACTCAAGAGTCCAGACCTGCAGACACCCGAGTAGACCCAAGCAGGTTCAATGCAGACAGAACCCCTTCTGCAGGAATTTTCTAGGAAATCAGGCCTTCGGGGACAAGCCGCATATCCTCTGAACCTTTATCAATGTCCTGAAAGCCAAGGACAGAGAAGGCTCTTGCTAGGCTGACCCACAGATTTCCCGGAAAGCTATACTCTTGCCTGCAGAATTCTGGCAGAATGGTTCTGTGGATATATCCCTTCTGGTCTCCTACAGCTTCTTCCACTGATACCCTGGGGCCATAGTGGCCATGAGTCTGATGGCCACAGGGACATCCAGTTTTTGCCATGACTTTTCTCTGCCCATACCGATGACCCACTATAAGAATTCAGACCTGCTCTGAAGCAGAATGAATTGCAGCATTGGCACAAGGTTGAATCTCTACATCCCAGATGCCAGGAGACAGAGGTCTTGTGGAGCAGTGGCCAGGGCTCCCTGGATCAGATTGGCTTTGGAGAGAGCCAGGGCCAAGAGCCCACTGGGGCAGAGTGTGAAGAGTGGCTCCCCCACCCCCAACCCAGTTGGATTTCATGCACTACGGAAGTCTCCTTCCTGTTGGCCCAGGGGACATTAGAAACCGCCCCTCAGAAGTTGCCTCGGAGGATGAGCATCTTACTTATTCTCATCTACAATCCATCTGTAGCAAAGGGGGCCACACCTCTTCCAAGCTCTTCCCCAGGGCTACTTAGCATGGAAGCAAGGCTCTCAGTTAAGTAATACAGCAACTCTGTTGAATACCAGAGCTCAGAGCTGCAAAGTCCCAGAGTTGGAAGAGACTGTAGAGGCTATGCATCCCTCACCCCCTCACAGATGTGAGATTCCCCCACAATACCAAGCTAAAGGGCCATTACTTTTTGTCTTCTAATAAGAGAGCCAGATTTCCCTTTTCTCTGGGCTATACATTCTCAGTTGGCTTAGTCATTCCTTACAAGACATGACACCAGATGCTGGTATGTGGCCAGCCACTGTCCTGGGCATACCAAAATGAATAAGAGCAACCAGATAGGCAAATAAACATAGTATCCTGAGTGCCAAGTGCTGTAGGAAGTGGAGGGAAGGGAAAGGTCTGCGGCAGCAGGAAGGGCTCTCAGAATGCCTGATGCCTGAGCTGGGTGCTTCAGAGGAAGAAGGCAATTTACCACATGGACAAATGGGAAGGGAGGGCATTCTAGCCAGAGGAACTAGCACTGACTCATTTATGCCTCCATTCATTCATTCGTTTAAACAGTATTTACTGAGCACCTGTTTTGTGGCGAGATCCGTCCTAAGTAGGAAAATAAGGATGAAACAAGGAACACTGGCCCTGAGGGTAGCTTCGGTCTGTAAGTGGTAACCATGACGTAGTGGTAGGGAAAGGCAAGAACAGAGGGGAAAGATAGGTGCTGTGAGAACACAGAGGAGGGCACTAAATCTATGAGCAAAAGCACTAAGCAAGAACTAACTTGGTAAGCTTAGGGAAGAGCATTGAGCCCGCTCTCTGAGAGAACAGAGGAAAATGCTGCTACAGAGACAAGGTTAGGATATGGAAAGTCTTGAGTTTTATTTCTTAGGCAATGGGAGAAAGAGCACTGAAGGCTTCAACTAAGTGAGTGATATGATCCTATTTATTTTCAAAGGAAACCACTCTGGGAGCAGTGTGGAGAACCAGTGAGGACGGCAAGACAGGAATGCCAGAAAACAGATTTCAGTGGGTTTTGTGGGTCTTGTTTTTCTCCTCTCTATGCACCCAACTCTGTCAATGACCTTCTATAAACATGATGTCAGAATGGAATAGACTGCTGCAGGTGTCAATTAAGCAGCACAGAATGCTCTAAGATAATTAATTATTATAGATACCATTCTTCTGTTATTGCTGCCTGGGATGACATAAACTGTGAGGTCATTTTCTTATTTACTGTGGCCAAACACTGGTTCCCCCATCTGAAATTTATATAGTCAAGTCTTGCTACCAGAGGGCAGGAATTCCCATTCATTCCTGTTAAATGCCATTTTGTTCACTCTGCTCATTCATCTAGTCCTGTGGAACCCTCTGGGTTCTGTCAGTAGATTTCGATCTTGCCTAGCTTTGCAACATCTGCAAATTAGATCACCATTGCAATAATGCTTTTATTTGAATCCTTGATAACATTTTGAACAGGCCAAAGGGAGAGAGAATAGAATATGTCATTTATCAATTTAAGCACTAAAACTGTGTCATAAGCCCTTATTTTGCCATCAGGTTTAAAAATCTTTTTTTTTTTTCCAAACACCATGTTGAAATCTGGGTAAACTATGGAACTGTCCAGGGACATTTTATAAATAAAAGAATGCGCTTCATCTGGCAAAACCAATCTTGAATCCTAATCATCACCACTTTCTTTTCCAATAATCCACAGATGATCCTTTTAACCAATTGTTCCAATAGTCATCCCTTGGTCCTTATCTTCCTTCACCTTTCAGCCGGAGTTGACACAGTTGATCCTTTCCTCCTCCTTGAAACCTCATCTTCACTGACCCCTGGGACCTTCTCCTGGCTGTCTTCTGACCTCGATGGCTGCTCCCTTTTAGTCTTCCTGGGCTGCTTCCCCCTGCCCTTCTCTGTATCTCAATGTTGGGATCCACTCCAGCTCAGGCCTTGGACTCCCCCTCTTTTCTGGTTACTTTAGTCCCTTGTTAATTTCAGCATTCTTGGGCAGGCTCCTCTCCAACCACGGCCTCTTCCTTGATCTCCAGACTCATGAATCCAACTAGCTGCTGCCTGTCTCTTCTTGGATGCGAATGAAGCACTCAAATGTAAAACATATCTCTAACCAACTTCCTCTTCATCTCCCATCCCCTAAGCTGGGTACTCCTGTAGTTGTCCCATTTCAGCTAATACCACCCCATTATTTCAGCTGGTCAGGCCAAAACCCTTGGAATGAACCTGAGTCCTTTCTTCTTCTCTCATGCTCGCTCAATCTATCAGCAAAATCCAATTGTTTCTTTCCAGAATTTGACGACTTCTTAAACCATGTCTCTACACCTTCGGTTAAGCCATCGTTGCCACAGTTTGTTACACAGATCATTATAAGAACCTCTTAACAGACCTCCCTACTTCCGGGGTGGCCTCTTTTCCTTTACACCATGACACAAACTTTTAGAATATAAATATAAATCAGAAAGTGTCACTCTCCTGGTCAATGGTTGCCACCTGTTTAAGTAAACATTCCTGGTCCTTACAAGGGCCTGCGAGCCCCACCCAGCCNTTGAATGCACAGCAAGGTCCTAGTGTTAAGGTGAAACACCTCCATTTGCTAGAAAACATGCTCTTCCGCGTTGCCCTGCCTAGCAAGCTGTGGATCCGGGCAGAAGGTCCCCATCAAGTTTCCTCAGGTGGGTCCTCCCTGCACCTTAGCCCCCCCCCCCCCCCCCCCCCCCCGCACACAGCCACGTGGGACTCTGTGCTGTGTCAGGAACACAGCAGTTGCATTCTCGGCTCTCCTCTTCGTACTTGTGGTTCCTTCTTTAGAGAGTCACACGTCTTCAGGTTTTCCTAAAATGTCTGCTTGTGTCGAAGACCTTACCTGACTCCCCTCTTCAAAACAGAAAGCTCCTCCCTCTGCTACTGTGTATCTTCTTGTCCTATGTTGTTTTTCTCCAAACTGCCAATCAACAATCCCCTGACAGAACGACTACCCCGAAAAAGGCATGGATTTCTGTTTATTTTGCCCCCTTTTCTTTTCCCAGGGTCCAGTACAGAGCCTGCCACATAGTAGGTATGTAATAATATTTGCGGAATAGCCACATAGTTCAAAATTTTGCCTTTCATGGCATGGACAGCATGGAGAAAAATTCACTTCTTTAATTTTCAAAATTGGAATATATTTGTTTATTTTGNTCAAAATTTTGCCTGTCATGGCATGGACAGCATGGAGAAAAATTCACTTCTTTAATTTTCAAAATTGGAATATATTTGTTTATTTTGTCTTCTAGACTTTTCTCTGATTTCCATGATGTTTGATAGACTACCAGCAGATCAGCCATTTAATAGTAGCAGCAGCAGCAGCAGCAGCAGCTAATAGTTGTTAAACACTTAACAGGTGCAGGCTGAGTGCTAAGAATGGATTNGATTTCCATGATGTTTGATAGACTACCAGCAGATCAGCCATTTAATAGTAGCAGCAGCAGCAGCAGCAGCTAATAGTTGTTAAACACTTAACAGGTGCAGGCTGAGTGCTAAGAATGGATTGAAGCTTACGTAAAGCCCTCAACAGTCCTACGAAGTAGCTGGGGTTATTTTACTCATTTAACAGATAGAAAAACTAAGACAGACTGATCAATTTCCCCAAGGTCACACAGCTAGCAAGTGACTGAGCCAAGATTCAAACCCAGATAGTCTAGCTCCGGGGCCTGTGCTACTAACTGTTACTCTACAGCCACGGTAATCCCTTCTCGAATTTTTTTTTCAGAATTCGGGAAAGGAACTCATTTGGGCTAGAACGTGTCAACTAACTCGAAGGGTGAGTTTCCCTCTTGCACACTCTTCATTCATTGGGGACTTCAATGTATTCCTTTTTGGTCCTTAAGATGATTCACTTTGACAAAGAAGTTGGACGCAAAGTGGAAATTGAGGGGACTGGGTTATTTTCTGTCATTCAGTAACACCCCACCATCCATCCCTAGGGACAGGCCAAAGGCTCCTTTGTTTGTCCACTCAAAGCTTAAAAAAGCTTTGCTAACATTTTTCAGATATCCTGGCTCAACATTCCTGACATTACTCTGACAGCTCCCTACCAGTCTTTTGTATTTTCATGTTGCTAGAGGTCAATAACCACTCTCTCCACCTTTTGCACATGCTTTTTTTTTTTTTATTTAAGATTTTATTTAATCACTTGAGAGAAAGAGAGAGAGAGAGAGAGAGAGANCAGCCACGGTAATCCCTTCTCGAATTTTTTTTTCAGAATTCGGGAAAGGAACTCATTTGGGCTAGAACGTGTCAACTAACTCGAAGGGTGAGTTTCCCTCTTGCACACTCTTCATTCATTGGGGACTTCAATGTCTTCCTTTTTGGTCCTTAAGATGATTCACTTTGACAAAGAAGTTGGACGCAAAGTGGAAATTGAGGGGACTGGGTTATTTTCTGTCATTCAGTAACACCCCACCATCCATCCCTAGGGACAGGCCAAAGGCTCCTTTGTTTGTCCACTCAAAGCTTAAAAAAAGCTTTGCTAACATTTTTCAGATATCCTGGCTCAACATTCCTGACATTACTCTGACAGCTCCCTACCAGTCTTTTGTATTTTTATGTTGCTAGAGGTCAATAACCACTCTCTCCACCTTTTGCACATGCTTTTTTTTTTTTTATTTAAGATTTTATTTAATCACTTGAGAGAAAGAGAGAGAGAGAGAGAGAGAGAGAGAGAACAAGCAGGGGGAGAGGCAAAGGGAGAAGCAGGCTCCCCACCGAGCAGGGAGCCCGACACAGGGCTCGATCCCAGGACTTTGGGATCATGACCTGAGCCGAAGGCCGACGCTTAACTGACTGAGCCACCGAGGCACCCCGTACGTGCATTTTTTTAAGACCCAGCTCAACTAAGAGTTTCCTGGGTAGCCACTTTTGCCTCCTTATTTACTCACCCATGTGTATTAAGGCAACCTTTTTAGACCCCTCCTGCTCTCCCTCCGCCTCAGGAGAGGCTGAGATCTCATTGGTAGAATTTCATTCTAGAATGCCTCCAGCTGGCATTCCCATTTGGTTGATTCCACCAGTCATGCTTCCAGGCCACGGGGTGGGGTTGTTGCTGGGAAGGGCTTTCCAGCGGAGACCACGTTTCCCAGCTCACTCCAGATGAAGAACCTCGTGGGGGAGTTCTGGCCAACGGCCTGTGGGCAGAGTGGCCTATCATGACTGCAGGGCTAACCACCCTCGCAATCCTCCTTCCTGGCTCCCCACAGCCCCCCTGCCCCATCTGTGGGTGGGATGTATCCACTCCAGCTGCCTTTAGAAGCCGCAAGTAGAAGGGGCAGCGCCTGCGTGCCCGGGTGAGCCCTTGTGGGCAGAGGACGTGAACTTCCACCGTGGGCAACCACTGAGGTCGGGAATCCGTATACGACAAGAGCTTGGAGCATCGTCACCAAAACCAATCATGCGTATGTTTTTCCAGGAGCCTCCTGAACTCTGTCCACAGTCTGGGGAACGCCCTGAGCCCTAGCATGATTTCTGTCCTCAGCCATCCCGGGCTCTACCAGGAAGTGGGTATGTTTTTCCAACACAGCCACTGCCGCCACCGCACACGCCACCATCTGCTCGGTCACAATGACGTCCACAGCACATGCTTTCTGCCCACCAGGAGAGAAAACAGAGTGAAAGGCAGAGGCAGCTCTTTTGACCACTGGTTGCGTGAAGGCCCACCCAGATCCTCCTTACGGAGTGGAGAGTGAGAACAAAGTGAAAGATTCAGGAAGAAGGCCAGTGTCCTCCCCGTCAGGGAGGCAGGAGCAGGCTCCAGGCCGTGTCAGAAACTTTTCTTCGGCGCTGAGGTGCAGGCCTAGAAGCAGGCCCTGTCCATCCCGCAGGCAAGGCAGCAAGGAGCTGCTGGCAGGCTGGGCCTCTGGATGGTTCCATGTGTACTTTGTTCAGCCTTTATGCCGCAGTGACAGCCCGAGCGTTCCCAGGATAGATGGGTGTTTGAGAGCAGAGCCTGGCCGTGGGGAGAAGGCCAAACCAGGCTCAGCTCCCCAGCCAGAGACACGTTACTAGAAGGCCCGGTCCCGGCCCCCCCCCGGGCACCTCCCGGGAGAGGGCTCTCTGTGCAGGCGCTGTGGCCCCAGACCCCGAGGATGGAGCTGCTTGGTTGGTTTCAGATTTTTTTTTTCCTGTGTAAAATAGGAATAAGTCAATGATTTTGCCCTGTTTGGAAGTAATATTAAATACCAAACATAATTGCTATTGACAACAATAACAGACACAGAGCATTTACAAGGGCTAACCCCAGTTTTAAGTGCTTTGCACAAATTAACTCAGAGCCCGAACAAAGCCCAGGAAGTGGTACTATTATAATCCCATTTTCTAGATGAGGGCACTGAGGTCTAGAGGAGTAAGCTGTTTTTGCCTGGTATCACACAGGCAGTCCCAGGCAGTGCAGGGGGTTTAAACCCAGCAGTCTGGCGTGAGCCCATGTTCCTAAGCACCGTGTTAGGCCCCCCAGGAAACACAGCCGATTGCCGTCCCCCGCCAAGGACGCTGCACCGACGAAACTGTCTCTACCGAGTCTGACAGACAGACAGACAGGAGGCACTGACTACACCTTGCTTCTCCATCGTCTTGCCCTGTTTCCATGCTGAGGGCCTCAGAGAGGGTAAGCGGCACCACTCCGGGTTTCAAAGAAGCAGGTGGCTTTTGCGTGGCCGCAGAACACTGAAGTAGGAAGCAGGGGACCTGGGCCTACCCCTCAGCTTTGTATCTTAGGCAGATCCCTTAAGTAATCTGAGTTTTAATTTCTGCATTTATAAAAGGAAAATATGTCCCTCAGAGGGCTGTTGGGAGGCCTAACCATGAAAAGGCCTATGACTGTTCCTAGCATTTAGTGGAACTTACCTCAGTGAGCTGACGGTGAATCCGAGCCAGGATTCAACTCTGGGTAGATGGGATACTGTGCGACAGGCAGGGGGGCTGTCCCGTGCGACAGTTGCTTGGAGGGCTGATGCCCACAGAAGTCACTGCCCTTGGGCTACTGTCTGCTCCAGTCCTCAAGAACAGAATTCTCACCTTTCCTGAGCAACCTTACCTCACCTTTGCTTACGTGCTTACGTGCTTACCTTTCCTTTTCTTGCCGCTGGAGGGGCAAGGTCATGGCAGATCGCCAGAGGATACAGCCTACTTGAGGGCAGAGCTGGCCCCCACCTGCTTACCTGCAAGATGCAGGGCCAGCCTGGAAGCCCATTTCTCGGAAGGTAGTTTGGAGCATGCCTGGGCTGCCTCAAGTGCACAGCCCTGGGTTAGTGACTCATTGTGGCTGTGTGACTGATCTCTGCCTAAAAGCTGCTCTTTCCCCACCTGCTCTGAGCACTCAGCACATATAAACCCCAAAATTGACGTTGATGAGGGTTTTGGTTTTGTTTGTAATTGTTGCTACGTCTGCTGCTTGCTCCAGGGATAAGGGACTGGACAATGAGCTTCTGGCCAAGACAGACAAGATGGAAATCTAGCTGGACTTTGGGCCTGCACAGGGGGTTTTCACAGCTTCTATGTTCACATGTCATTTGGGGTCTAATCCTACGGGTGATTTTGTCCCCATTCCTGCCACCATCTGTCCAGTGGCTGTTATAGTTCTCCGGGTCCCTATTCTGTTGTGATTGACGCTTATCAGGCCCATGCCCCACCCCCTCCCTGAGCCTAGAAGTTTATCCGTGTGTGCGGCCGAGAGCTCAGGACTTAGAGGAGGCGGTGGGAGTGGGAGTGACGGGCGTCTGAGGTTCCCTCCCGTCAGCCAGTGCTCATTTAAGCAAACACCTAGGACCACATACAGCAGAAAGCTGTGAGCGTCTGCTCCGGCTGGCTCAGGAGAGTCCCTGTTTCCTTGCACGAGTCTGTTCCCAGGTCAGAGGTGGTTCCTGCTGCTTCAACTAGGCTCAGGGTACCAAGTACAAGATCCAGGTTCAGAACCTGGGATCTGAAGAGTCAACAGGCTTCTCTGAGGAGATCTGGGCTCCTGGAAGGGAGGAGAGGAGGTGTGCTTTTCTCACATGTGCCTCAAGACAGGACTGGTCCTTCTAGATCTTTCAATGACCAAAGGCACTGATCAACATGATGGCTTCAACATTCCATCTTCTGTGGTGTTGGAAAGGAAACCGAGGGAGAGGAGGGGAGGATAAAACATTCCGAGCAGTTTGGGGTCAAATATGAGGAGCCAGCTCTTTTTTTTTTCTGAGAATTCCTCAAGCCTCTGTCAAATAGAATGTGTACTCCCTTCCTTTCTTCCATCAGAGCATCCCACAAACATTGTCTCTGTGTGCGGAGGGCTGCAGGAGCCTGGGGAACCACATCTATACCCTGGGGCAGACGTTGGGGGAGAAAGAGAATCCATCACCCAGGCTCCTGTCCTGGGGTGGGGAGGGGGCGGGGTGGGTCACTACACTGCACGCATCCATGCCTTCCAGCCACAGCGGGTGGGAGCAGCATGCAGGCCCAGATATGGAGGCACACACACACTTCATCCAGTAGGTACCTGCTGGGTACTCGGGATGAGCCCCGCTCTGTGATAGAAGTCAGAGCTGAGTAAGACCCAGACTGGCTGTTTCTCCAGGGGAGAAAGCAATCTCAAGCAGATGTGCAACTCTAACCAGACTGGTCCCCCCACCCAACAGGCAGGAGCACCCTGAGGACGGGCCTGTTGTTCTTGTAAGGGCAGCAACTCTGAGGATGTGACCTTCTGGCACGGTCTCTCTCCCCTCACTTTTGGAGAAGTGCCCAGGGGCTGCATGACCACCCAAATCAGCACCCTAAGTTCAGCTACTCCTCTGTCATTGGAGCTGCTCCAGCACCAGAGGGGGGCTGCACAGGCCTAGGTGCTCATTCACTAACTCAAAAGATGTCCACTGAGTGCTTAGCAGGTGGCAAGCATTATCACGGCTGTCAGAGGCGGATGCTTAGGGCTCCCCAGTGCGAGGACAGACTCATCGATCACACGCTTTAAAATGAAGAACCAGCTTGGCGAAGTGGATGCAGAGGAAGGAGAGTGTGTTTGGGAAGAGTAGGAGGGAAGTGTGGTTTATTGACAAAAAGCCATTGGTCAACATGAGGGGTTTACCACTGTCTTCCATGGAATTCACCTGGCACCATCCCGGTCTCATTACCTCTGCCCTTCCTGGTTCCTACCCTATGAAAAGGCATCGGAAGATGCTGTCGTCAGAAATGGCAAGTCAGGAAGCATGCCAGGTTCCAGGATGCTTCTCCTGCCACCCCTCCCAGTATCTCTGGCACAGCCTCTTCCTGCTGCCCCGGGTTCAAGCCTCACTTTGGTAAACTGCAAGTATTCTCTTCCCTGGGCTGGGACTTGCCACCTGGGGCAATGAAGGTGTTGTTTTTCTCCTGTGGTTGCCCTCCTGCTTACCTGGGTGACTCATGGGAGGCAGCAGGCCAGCCTGGGGCAGAGGAGGAGGGCTGTGGCCCGGAGCCAGGCTGGGGCTCAAAGCCAGGGCTGCCCTGGGTGGTCAGACCTCATGAGATACCACAAGGGAGGAGCTAGTTCCCATGTGGACGTAACTGGTCTGTTTTTCAGAGCTCAGCAATGTGGCTTGATAAAGAATACAGTGAGGCCCTCAAGGAGGAAGAAAGGAAAGGTAGGAAGATACACAGTTTCTGGCCAGAGTGCCATCAGATAGTAGAGAGCTCATTCTCCTAGGAGAACGCAAGGCACACTCTGTCTTTGTGGTGCTGTTTTCCCAGCCCACACAGGGGAGCATCCCAGACAAGCCACGGGTGGGGGGGGGGGAGTGCTGCTATGTCACGGACTACCAGCTCTCCTTCCTGTCTGTGACATCCACACCCAATCTCGGCGCCAAGTGGGTGGCGGAGAGGAGACTCCCTGGTGGGCCCTTTCCTTGTCTTAGGCAAACTTGGAAGGAAACACACTAAGTGTGGGCAATGCATCCAGAGTGGAGATGAGAAGGCAGTGAACAAGGTTTTGACCCCCCCACCCCACCCCATGGGCACCTCTGCTTTCTCCATTTCACCTGTTGTCTCCTCCAAACACCTTGACCCTCATTAAGCCAAGACCCTAAGTTTTCATTTATGAGGAGAAGCTGGTTATAGCCCGAAGTCTGGCAACATTTACCTTGGGGGTGGAGAAGGAGAAGCTAGGGAGGTTCACGTGAGTGCAGGGGTCCTCAGGCTCCAGGCCAGAAGGTGCACCTCTGAAGTGCTAGAAAGACACGGATTCCACCTCTCAGGCCATTCCCTCTTTGATTTTAGGATGTGAGCTTGGCGGACTGGTCAGGCATCAGCCACATCACAACTCTGCTTCAAGTACAGGGACTGGGTTTGGGGGTGCTGTGCCCACTCTGACAGCATTGCTGCCTCTAGCCCTCTCTCTGGCCTGGTGCCTAATGCTCCCTTCTTGGTGTGAACTGGGTCTGGGAAAGGAGCCAAGGCCTTGCTGTCCATGTACTCCTCACTCCCTGGTTGTTCCACACACTCCAGAAAGTTCTATTGGGGACAGACCAAATGTATCAACAAGATTGACTGCTGATAACGATTGGCCTGCCCCACCCATGAGCCACTTTTCTCCTACTCAGAATATCTCAGCACTGACTTTACTTAAGAAGAAAGCTCTGAGAACATGTTGGAGACCTTTCACCTGATCGTCTAAGCCGTCCTACAGGGCCCTACGCCATGACAAAGCCCTCCTGTCAACGGCAACTTGCCACCATCTTCTCCCGTCACCGTCTGGATTCACAGTATTTAACAACCACACCTGTCTTGTGTCTTCCGTCGCCACTTCCTGTGTGCCTCCTCGTGCCTTACCGACACAAGACCTTGCCCTAGGGGTCGGGGGCAGGTATAACATGGTGGCCCCATCCCTCATTGTTGCTTCCAGTGCAATCAAGAAGATATCTAGAGATATAAACAACCGTCTCACATGGTTCCATGACAGAGATTCAGAGCAAATGCTACGGGCCTCACAGGTGGCATCTGAAAAGTGACTTTGTGAAACATAGAGGATCTGGATGGCCGGGGTCAATCTAGCAAAAGACTTCGTGGTAGAAAACCAGAATGGACAAAGGTATGAAGACAGGAAATGGTGGCTGGATATGTGGGGAACCAGCAGGATGGGTCCCAACCAGACCCTTCAAGATGGCCCAGTCAGCGCCTGGGCTCCACTCCTCCAGGCTTTACCCACTTTGGCAGCTTTCTGCCCAAGGCCACTGTGGGCAGAGACTCAGAGAGGCTGCAGGAAGAAGAAGCAGCAACCCTGCAGTCACTTACCGTTAAAACCCCAAGTCAGCCGCCCTGGCCCGGATTTTCCGTGTGTGGGCAGCCCTGGAACCCGTGCTGCCGGTCGACACCCAGGATTCTCCTCATGGGCCTTGTCTTCAGAGGTACTCCTGAAAATACGGCCTGCCTGGGAGGCGATCGAGCTGGCTGCTAAGCCCCCCTCCTGCAGACTGGTCAACCAGCCCTGCCGTTGGGTTAAAGCTCGGAGGGGGGGGGGGGGGCGCTGCAGAGCTGCCAAGGCTGAGGCAGAACAAGGAGAGGGGAGCGTGCCCTTGGGGAGCCTAGAGGCTGTGCCTGGCCGCCCCCTCCTGCTGGGCCCCTGGAGGCACCCTGCTCAGCCCTCCCAGGTGCTGTTGTGTCCTGGGGCGGAGGGGTGGGCAGTGGGCCCGGAAGTTCTGGATTTTCCCGATGGAGAAGGTCAGTTTCATGACTGAAGGGCTAGCCATGGGGTCTAATCACACAAATGAGAATTTGGCCTGCCTCCTTCAAACCCCATGGGAATTCCCCCGTTAACTATCCCGGAGATTCTGATTCAGTGGTTCCAGTGAAGCCTGTGAGTCATTCATTCATCCATTCATTTTAACAAGCGTGCAAAACCCCTAGCAGAAGGCTTGGAGTTAGAAAACAGTAGATCCACAAATGGTTACAGATCTCTACTGTGTATAGAGCAGTGGGCATCTTGGCCGCATCTGTACCGCAAATCACTGAGACCGGCCTCCTCTGGAGCGCCTCCCAGAGCAAGGAAGAACCTTTTCTTTATCCTGCGGGAAGGCAGTCCCTCATCCAAGGGGCAATGCTGCCACCTGCTGGTCAGGTCTAGAAACATCGCCCATTCTCTGGACGCCTGGTGTAAGCAGAGGAGAGAAGCCAAGCAAGTGGCAGGGCCCTCCCTGCCTCTTGTTCTGCCTTTGCGTGTCCTAGTCTGAGAACTACAGTATCCCCCAATCTTGCATCTCTTCGGTCACTTCTCATTTAAGCCTGTCTTCCCTGGGCAGCCGCTAGTCAAAGGCAGATCCTATTTTTTTTTTTTTTAAGATTTTATTTATTTGAGAGAGAGAGCACCTGCAAGTGGGGGTAGGGAAGAAGCAGACTCCCCGCTGAGCAGGGAGCCCCACGCGGGGCTCGATCCCAGGACCCTGAGATCACAACACGAGCCGAAGGCAGACACTTAACTGGCTGAGCCACCCAGGCACCCCCAAATCCTGTTAATTTGATACCTTGCCCCGAATTCCATTCAGCTCAGCACACACTCGATAGGAGCCAGGTGTGGGCTGGCCACACAAAGGCAAATAATGCAGGGCCTTTTGCAGAGGTGGTGATGCATGAATACGGATAATTCCTCTCTGAGAGGATGTCTGAGCTGAGTTCTCACGGTAAGCGGGAGTCAGCCCGGTGAAAAATGGAAAAGGAGATTCCAGGCAAAAACACAAGCAAGATAGAATATACTGGATGTTTGGATATAGAAACGTAATTATTTTATTTTTAATACACTTCTTTGATGCCCCCAAATGATGGAAATGCAAACATTTCCCCTCAATTTCTGGGCAGGTTTAGAGATGAAGAGAGTGGGAGGGAAACAGGTTTTCTCAGGTGCTAAAACTAGATTCCGGGTTTTAGGGGTCTCCGGGGCTGTTGTGACAGTAAAAAGGAGGCAGGTCTAGGTTTGAGGGAAGCAGCCACGTGACCAGGGAAGGCATGAGGCACAGCACCTTCTCCCGACTGGAGAGTTCTCCTAGCCAGTGTGGGGAGAGGGCTCTAGGACACCATCCCCACCCTGGTCCTGCAGCGCCCCCACAGAAGCCTCCAGGCCCGGAGGGAAGTGGCTGCGTCATGCCAGGACCCACTGCCTTTCCAGCCTCACAAAGAATTTGCAGGTTCTGAGAATGACAGAGAAGCATCGCTGAGCCAGCAGACCTAGGAGCCCCAGATGTCCCCATGGTAACTACTGTTGATAAATGCCTGACCACCAGAGCCCTCAGCCCTATGAAAAGCACAAATCCAAACCACAATGAGAAAATGCAGGGACTCAATGTTCTTGCACACCCGGGGTCCAGCAGATACATACTGGTCATAGGTACAAAGAAGGTCAGGGCGTGGTATTGGAATAAAATGGAGAAGGTGTACCTATTATAAAGCTGGTTAATAAACCATCTGGGTGGTGGGAGGAAGGCCAACAGTCCAGGACATTCTGTAGCTCTGGTGGTTCCAGGATCCTAGCCAAATGTTTCTCCCCAGATCGCATCAGGCCTTACTTTGTGCCCCAGAAGGTTGTGGTCCTCTGGCTCCCGAAGGCCACCTCTGCACTCATTCTGGAGCCAAACGCAATGGAGGCCACATTTGATCATGTTCTGCTCCTGCTCATGGTCTTTCAGCAACAAAAGTATGTATCTTCAGAAATCTACACCTCTCGGTGGTCCCCCATAGCCCCCAGGATGGAGCCCAAACTCCTTACATGTCCCACAGACCTGCTTGTCCCTCGGGCCTCCGTTTAGCCTTTTTCTGAATCCCCACATCCACCACTATGGCTGAGCTAGTTTCTCTTGTGTGCTCCCACATCTGGGCGTGCCCCACCCTGGCCCTGAGCACTCTCTCAAACTATCTGCCCACTTCTCCATTTGTCTCGCCACACTTTGGACTCCTTGAGGACAGAAGCTGTGTGTGGGTCACAATCCCTTCTTTGATACCAGCACAGCACCCTGACTTTAAAGAGGGTATTCAGCAAGGTTTCTTGGAGGAAATGCTCTCAACATGAGACCTAAAAGATTGGAGTGCAAGTTCAAGAAGAGAAAGCATGGCAGCAAATGCAAAGGCCCTGGGGTTGGAAGGCATGTGGCAGGTCTAAGAAAGAGACTAAGGACACTGTGGCTGGGATGTAGAGAGGGAGTAGGTGGTGTGGAATTTGGTCTGTTGGGTTCTAAGTGTTGTGGGAAGTCACTGAGATGTGTTAAGCTGGATAGAAATACTATCCTATATCCACCACATCCTCTTTCCTTTTTGCTCTCACTGAACACAGGCTCTCTTCTGAGAACACTTCCCTCAGCCTTCTCCAGTGGTGCTTATTTTTTTCGGCCACATCCCCCCTACTGCTGGGTGGGGCAGGTGTCTTCCTCTTTCCTTCTTGCTCTTTCAAGCCATTCTTCCTTAAAACTTCCCAGCTTTGAAGGTCAAGTCATCAGCCTTTAGCACCCACCATCCCTCATTGGTCCAGTCTCCCACAAACGCCGGATGACTCCCTTCATTCCTTCTATGGCTCTTAGCCCCTGGCTCTCTGTCACTCTCACCAGCACCATCTGTCATCACTCTTGGAACTATCACTCCCCATAGCTGGCTTCTCAGTTCCCTGGGCGCCTCTCCCCCAGCGATCTTGTCCAGACCCTATCTCAAATACTCAAGTGCCAAATATTGATACTAACTCTATCTTTTCCAGAATCTCAATTCAGTGCGTCTCCCTCTCTGACTAGCACCTCCCAACTTCCCAGCTCAGGGCTCCTGAAATCCCATCACTGGCAATCCTTCTCAAAGTGAAAGGCTGCCTCTCCCACCTTTAACTCATGCCGCACTCCCCTCCCGTCCTCTCTCCCCACCTTCCTTGGCTCAAATCCCATGGTTTATCACTTTAATCACTTCTTTTATCACACGCCCTTATCTCCAACACCCCTCTTTTGCTTCACTGTTGTGTTTGGCAAAACGCTAACCCGGTTAACTCTGCGTCTCAGCCCACTCCATGCCTGGGCCCACACAGCGGACCCTGGCAGCCGGAAAGAAAGCACGCACTCTTCCTGACTGGTCATGACCGCTAACCTTGGGCAGGCCTGTAATGCTGCCTGGCAATCATGGATCCATGCACTCTCCTGCTCTCTTGGATGAATCCTCTTTCCCTGCGGGCCCCCCACACCTTCTGTCCACCTGCGGGCCCCCCACACCTTCTGTCCACCTTCCGTCAAGACCTTGTTTCCTATTGCACTGAGAAAAAGCAGCCGTAGGAAGAGCACTTCCTCCAGCTCCCACCTCTGCATCTCCCCCCACACCTGTGTCTGTGTCCGTCCTCTAACTTTTCCGCGGCTCCTGGGGATGAGCTGCCTGTGCAGAGGCCAACTCTCGCTCATGCACTGGGTCCCATCCTCTGTCACTTTCTCAAGGACATCACCCCAGCAATTCCCTCCACTCCTGCCTCATCAATGTTTCCTTCTCTACTGGGTCCATTTCAAAACCCACTGTTCCCTTTCAGCTCTCTGTTACAGTGAAACTCCTTGAATGAACTGTCGATACTCACTGGCTACAATTCCTATCTTCTCTGAAATCCACTCCAATCGACTGTCGAGGCCCATGTGGCTGAATCAAATGGTAAATTCATAGTCCTCATATAAATGAGCTCTCAGCAGCATTTGACATAATGGATCACTTCCTTCTCCTTGAACCATTTCTTCCTTTGATTTCCAGAACATCACATCCTTCTGGTTTCTCTTCAAGTCCCTGTGTTCTCTGCTTTTCATCTTGTTTGCTGGGTCCTCTCATCTCCCCACTTCACAGCCTTAGTCCTTGGACCTCTTCCCTTCACTGCATACTATACTCTTTTGATGACTCATATAACACATGGCTTTAAATGCAACCCATACATTGATAACTCTTTAAATTTTATGATCTACCAAGATCTCTGTCTTGAAATTAGATGCCTATATCCAATCCAGTACTAATATCAATGATCTCTTATCTGTCAATTATCAGTTATCTCTAGGTATTGTCCAGGCCTAAACTCCTTGATCTTTTCTCCTAAAATCAGTTCCCCAGTGTCTTCTCCATCTCAGTTAAAGGCAACACCTCTCTTCCAGTTGGTTGGGCCCAAAATCTTAGGGTTGTCCTTCATGCCTCCATTTCTCTTGCTTACACATCCCGTTGATAACCAAATCATGTTAGTTCTAACTTCAAAACTGATCTGGAATTTGACCATTTCTCACCATTTGGCCATTCTAGTCCCAACCACCAGATTACTGTAAAGCCAAATGAGCTCCCTGAGTCTGCTGTTGTTCCCATCAGCTTTCTTAAAACAGCAGTCAGACTGCTCTGGTTGACACATTACTCACAACAAAAGCCAAACTGCTTACAGTGACAGGCAAGACCTTACACAATCTGGCCGTGACCTCATCTCCTCCTTCTCTCCTCCTGGCGCACTCTATCATCCACCCAGGCCTCCTTTCCTCCCCATGTGAGGCATGTCCCCACTTCAGGGACTTTGCACTGGTTTTTCCCTCCCCTGACTTCTCCCAGACACCTGTACATCTTGCTGTCTTGCCTCCTTCTGGATTTTGCGCAAAAGCCATCTCCTTAATGAGATCTAGCTCAGCCATGCAATTCACATTGCAGTCCCCACCCCCTCACTTCCAAGCCCCTTGCCATTGTTCAATATTTCCCATAGCCCTTATCAACATCTAACAGACCCTATAGTTTGCTTATTTATTAAGTTTATTTTGGGGGTTGGGGTCTTAACATGAAAAAGAAAAGTTTAATTCTCTCCCATGCTACATTTTCTTTACGGGTTGCACAGAGGCTCCATTTACCACAGCCACGCAGGGGTTCAGGTTACTGGGGGATGGAGCTGCCACCATCTCGAATGTTGCTGGTTGACGAGAGAGAGAAGAGGGAGCTCGGCGTCTCAGTGAGAAAGATGCATGCCCTGTCTGAAAGACACCCACACCTCATTGGCCAGAAGTAGTCACATGGTCCTGACGAACCATAAGGGGCCAGGGAATAAAATCCTACCATACACTACGAAGGGGGAAACTGGAAATATTTGATGCACAACATCACATGATAACCGAACAGTCGATATTTATTAAATGAACAAATGAATCACTCTGAGAGAGTGAGTTAGAAGCTTTCACCTTTGATGAAGCCTTATATGCTGGAAATGGAGAAAGGGGAAAGAATATGATACAGGAGTCAGTGACTAATGAGATGTGTGGAGTATGAGGAAGTCCAGTTTGACTCACCTGGATTTTCAGTCTGGGTGAGTGGAGGAAGGGTAATAGTGATTTAAAAAAAAAAAGGGTAAAGGAGGTACACATGTGGACGTGTTTCCATGTGTGTGCTAGGTAGGGTGTAGACGAAATACCGGCATCCTGACCTCACTTGTTGCTAGGTAAGTTATGATATTTTGGCATCAGGCCCTTTGCTCAGGATCCTGTTTCTCCTTTGTGGTCAGACACTGGGGACCTGGCTAGGAATCCTCTGTGCTCCCTGCTCTGAAGGCACTTGCAACCTGTTAGAGGGGCAGAGACCTGCAAAGGGAACATCAACAAATATAGAGAGCAAGGAGGCATTTTAGGGAGATGGAAAGCACTTTGCATGTGTCACCTCACAACAGCCCATCGGTGAACTATTCTTATAGAATTTACCATTAAAGATACCTGTCCGGGACCGTGCCCCTCCCAGAGATTCCTGCACCTGGCAACCCAGTGAGGAGGAGGTAGAAAGACTCCGCTTCTGGACACGGAGCTTTATTCGTGTGCTCGTTTTTAACTATAAATTCAATTTCCTTAATAGACACAGGGCTATTCACATGATCTATTTCTTCTTGACTAAACTTTGGTAGTGAGTTTCAAGGAAGTTTTCTATTCTAACCTGCCAAATTTATTAGGACAAAGCTGTTTATAATATTCCCTTATTATCCTTTTAATGTCTGTAGGATTTGTAGAGATACCATAGCTCCCATTCCTGACCTTAGTAGGTGTTTTCTCCTCTCTCTCCCTCTGGTTTTTACCTGATCAGTCTGACTAGAGGATTATCAATTTTATGGATCTTCTCAAAGAGCCAGCTTTTGGTTTCACTAGTCTTTTTCTTATTGTATTTATTTTCTCTCTTATTTGTTTCTGCTCTGATCTGTGTCATTCTCTTTATTCTACTTACTTTGGGTTTACTTTGATCTTTTTTTCTAGTTTCTTGAGGGGGAAACTGAGGTCATCACTTGAGACCTTTCTTCTTTTATCATATAGATCTTTCGTGTTAGTATGAGTTTCTTGCGGCTTGGATTGGTTTCTGTTTTGCACACTGAGAAAATTCTAAAGTCAAAAACAGGCATTGGCACATAGTAGGTCCTAAATATTTGTCAAATTAATGAATTAATGCCTCCCGTCTACCCAAAACCCTCTGAAGAGTTCCCATATTATTCCAAAGGAAGCCAGATCCTTCCACCATCCTCCAGGCCCTACACAACCTGCCTCTTCCTACCTCTCCGGCCATTCCTTCTGTCTTACCCTCAGCTACACTGGCTTCTTTGCTGCCCCTCAGAGGAGCTGTATCTGAGCTCAGGGTCTGTGCACGTGCTGTTCTTCTGCCTGGAATACTCACTCCACCCTGTTTCTCCAGGTAAAGAATGATACACACCTCTGTGCAAAGAGATTCTGCCATCTCTCATCCTCCCTTCCCTTCTGGCTCCTCCTGGATGAAGAAACTTGGCTGAAGACCTGAATCGGGACACTCTGGGTTCTCATCGCCACAGCAGCCCTGTCTGGAATCATCATGCCTCTGCAGTGACCCCCCCCCCCCCCTGGCCCCATCCCCCTGGGCGCCCNCCCCCCCCCCCACTGGCCCCATCGCCCTGGGCGCCCTGTCAAAATCAGGTCTATTTCTGCAAAGCCAAGGACTGGAGTGGGCGGAAGCACAGCCACTGGCAGATTGTTGATACTTTTTATTCTGAATACGAGATTTTAACTTTATTCATTTTACATAAGGACATCATTTGTTTCATTGTTTTTTAAATGTAATGACATAAAACTGTGCAAAGGTTGTCTTCATGTTTTTATAATCATGTACAATTTTGTTGGTGTTTCTCCCATCCTCCACCCACACCCTCTGGTTAGATTTGCCAGAGGTTTTCATGGTCTTTCCCCTGCTGGGGGATGGGGCAGGACCACTCTTCAGTTTACTCCGGCCAGGAGAATCCACAGGGTGGGTCGGAGTGATATTGCATTCCAAGGACCCTAAAGGGAATTTCTTTCCGGAATCGCGGCGTCACACCCAGAAGAGAGGTTCTGTCCAGTTATGCTGAGCGCGGCAGTTGAAAAAGCAAAGGGGAGGTATGTTTTCATGGAAACCTCAAACGCCTCTCCTGTGAATTACCTCTGTGTTCAGGCAGCGGAGCTAGACAGCTGCAAGGAAAAGCATGTGTGTTTGGTGGGGGCCTTGGAAAGAAAAGGCCCCTTGTACTGTGGCCAGCGACTGTAGGTGGTGTGGCCTAGGAGGACAGGGGAGTTCGTTCGGAGCTCCGCAGCAGCTGCGGCAGAAGCCGGACTCCCACTGGCAATGGGCGAGGGAGCCAGAGGCGGAGNAAACCTCAAACGCCTCTCCTGTGAATTACCTCTGTGTTCAGGCAGCGGAGCTAGACAGCTGCAAGGAAAAGCATGTGTGTTTGGTGGGGGCCTTGGAAAGAAAAGGCCCCTTGTACTGTGGCCAGCGACTGTAGGTGGTGTGGCCTAGGAGGACAGGGGAGTTCCTTCGGAGCTCCGCAGCAGCTGCGGCAGAAGCCGGACTCCCACTGGCAATGGGCGAGGGAGCCAGAGGCGGAGCCAGAGAGCCCAGAGGCCAGTCCCTGCGCGAAGGTGCGGAGTGAGGGCTGCGCCCCCAGAAAAGCAGGCCACGAGGAACACGGTGTGAAATTCCTGACAGTAGTGAGGCCCCTTCCGTCCCCTTCTTTTCTTGGCAAACTCAAACTCATCCTTCAAGGCCCAACTCAAAAGGCATTTCTTTTGGAAAGACTTCCCCAAGGCCCAGGCAAAGGCAATCCCGCCTCCGGAGTCCTTGCAAGCCAGTGTCTCAGGCTCCGGGAGAACTGTCTGATGTCTCTGAGCGCTCCAGCACCCTGCGAAGCCCCCGAGAAACCCCGCAAGGTGGGACCTGGCCTGCTTCCCCTGCTCCCCGGAGCCTGGCCCAGGGCGGTGCTTGTCGGTGTAGCTGGGACTCATGCCTCAGGATCGTGCCGGGGCTTGTTGCAATGCAGACTCAAGGATCCCCCTGGACCTGAACGATCTCTGGGAGTGTGACCCTGGAATCATCATATTTAACCAGGTCTCCCCCCCCCCGTTATTCTTATGCACAGCAGGATTGGTACAAAGTACAGTGTTGTTCAAATGTTTTTGACGGAGAATCAAAGCAAACCAGAGTAAGAAACAGTCTTCATTGCAACCCTGCACATATATACATACATAATGTGTATATATATATATATGTATATATATATACTAAAATTTAAAAAAGATACTTGAAACAACTTTTCCTTACTATGTGTGAGATATTCTGATA
>NC_048225.1:87640166-87659384 GCF_002007445.2 Ailuropoda melanoleuca
CCAGTCCCAGAACCCTGCTGTCAACCAGCGTGCTTTTTGGCCACCTAGGGACATCCCAGGTACCATATTCCCATCTCCTATTTTAATGTCCTGAGCTTTCACCTTAATAAAGACACATTAGACTTGAGTGGGTATAAGTTCCAGACACAGTGAGTCTCATATCCTGGGCCAGTCATTCTCTTTAAAATGAACCTGCATGGGAACCAATGCTGAAAGATGAAGAGAGGTCCCAGACAGGCCTAGCATCCATATGAATAAGGAGATAAAACAATCTCCCGGCATCCCACCTCCAGTGAAATTGCTATGGGCATCTTTGAGCCAATGAGTACTTCAAAAAATTCTGGAAACATCCCTGTTCAAACCCCAGTGCTACAAAAGGTGGGCACCAGGAAGGGGGAGGTAGGAATATAGTTTACCCTGTCCTGCCTGCCAGCAAGGGAAAAAGCATGCTTCCCCAGGAAGCTAGCATGCGGCAGTGGCCTATGGACATATCAGGGCAGGACTGAAGGAGGGACTGCTTGCTCTGCTGGGAAGCCGCAATGAGAGCTAGCAGAGGGAAGGGCCACCTGCAGGAGGACTGAGCAACCTTTCTGAGGGAGGAGGGGGGCGGGAGGGAGGCTCTGGCAGGAGGGGAGGCGGGAGCAGAGGGAAAGCAGGATCATTCAGGCAGTGAGAGAGGGCAGCCCCGCTCTATTTCCCAGGCTGCTCTCTGGGATGCAGGCAGGAAGGTCGAGTGTATTACGCTGGCCCCACCTCCTGAAGCTCTCTCTGCAGCTGCTGGGCTGGACACAAAAGCGTGAGGGACAGAGACACCATCTCTGCTGATTTGTACCAAACTCGGGTTCCAGGGGCTGAGAGGCCACATGTGACAGAAGCCGGGGTGGGGGACCCACGCAGCTGTCTGCATTTCCCAGGTAAGCAACTATTTGTGTCAGAGCCAAAGGTAGAGAGCCAGGCCTAAAGGCAGAGGAGAAGGCGGGAGGTGGCTGCCCTGGGATGGACCTAGAACAATCTATGGAAGGAAGGCAGGAAGAGGGGCAGGGGCCGCAGCTGCCCTTAGGCCAGGCTTCTGCAAGGTGTCCCTGTATGAGGTAAGCAAGCCGGAGGCTGCATTTGGGCCACTCCTGGCTGGCAAGGGTGGTGGAAGTTCCAGGAAAGGGCTGTGCTCTGACAGCTTCTGGGGGTCAGCGTCGCTGGAGAGCAGACGCTCCAGCCACAGCGTGGCACCAGTGTTCTTCCAGACCAGGAGTATTTATGTAGACTCGGCCAGAAAATCCCACCCTGAGCCCCTGCCTTCCTCTTGGTCTTGTCGGTGGTCAAGGGAGAACCTCCAGGAGGAAGAAAGCAGGATATACTCCCTCGGGCTGTGGCTTCAGACAGGGGAGGGATTTCCCATCTGAAAAGACAATCTTCTGCCAGGCTTCTGAGGAGCTGGGAGCTGGCAGAGCGCTGCGTGCCGCCCGAGCAGGCTCACCTGTGGTCCAGAGGAGGGGAAGGAGACACGTATGTAAAGTTGGGTCCGTGCGCTGAAGCGGGGCTAGGAAGCCCAAGAAGTCGGTTTCAATCAAATCCAGCAACCCTTTGCTGTCCGTGCTGGTGGACCTCAGTCCCTGATCAGGCACGCTGGCCTCAGCAAACCGTGTTGAGCTGGCCCTCGCTGTGTCCCTTCTATTAACCACACACACACACGCGCGTGCACGCATGCATGCACACGCATACACACGCATGCAGCCACTCTTCTAAGAACCAGTGTGCTGAAANGAGCAAACCGTGTTGAGCTGGCCCTCGCTGTGTCCCTTCTATTAACCACACACACACACACACACACGCGCGCGTGCACGCATGCATGCACACGCATACACACGCATGCAGCCACTCTTCTAAGAACCAGTGTGCTGAAAATACATCAGGCCTGGTTGCCTGTCCAGGGCTATGCCAGCCACAATCTGACCTGTTATGGGGATAGAAAGGGTGGTCAGAGGGAAGGAGTGGTCCCTGGGCTTCAGGCCACATAGGGACATAAGATGCTGGACCCCAGCCACCATGGCATTATGGCCTCCCTCCATCTGTGGTTTCTCTTTCCAAGTACAAAGTGAGGATTCCTCCCCATTGCTCCCCTCCTCTATACACACACACACAGACACACACACACTCACAGTAACTGGGTTTATGATCAGGCAAGAGCTGGGGGCAGGGCAGATTGATGAGGTGGGGCTAGGATATGGCTTTATTATGTGCACCTTGACCACCAAACTGCTACAACTGTCCATCTGGATGCCTCCCAGAAGTCCTGCTGGGGGCAGAGGAGCTGACAGTGTAGGGACACCGCACAGCCCCTGACTGCTGTAGACAGGAGCTTCACACACACCATACAGTAGGCCTGTTATCGTCCATCTTCCCGATGAAGAAAACAAGGCTCTGAGACACTTGGCGATGCACAAGCATATGATTTTGAGGGTTCGGTACCATCTGTTGAGCGAATGACTAGCTCTTGCTGGCAGGGGCAAAACGCCTCCTGCCCGATGGGGAGCACATTGGAGCCACCAAGTGCAGAGACGGCTCCTCTTATCCCACCGGAGACAGTGGAAGGTGGGCGGAGAAGGAAAGAAGGAGCTTTCCGAAAGTAAACACTCAGTGACTAATACTCTTGACCACCCCCGGCAACAGTCTCCACAGTGCGTGTCCTGGCCTCTTTCTCTGAGAAGGGCAATTTGGGTCAACAAGAGCAGGGAGGAGCCCAGTGGTGAGGCCCCATAGCCAAGGCTCCTTGGCCCAGAAAACACAAGGGGCTTTGATGCCTGCAGAAAGCAGTGGCTCTCCCCCCAGGATGCTGTGGCCGCTTTTGGGCAGGGCCCAGGCCCAGGGCAGGCCTCGCGCTAGAGGCCTGGGAGGACGTACCTACAGCTTGGGGTTTAACATCATGGCCTCGGAGTGAAAGGGAGGCCTCAGCGCTGCTGTCCCTGAGCAGTGTGGCCTTGGGCAGAGAGGAAACCTCATTAGACCTCACTACCCTGGTCTGTAAAATGGAAAGAATCATAAAATAGTAACACCATCTCTCTTAAAGGTTGCTGGGAAGAAAACATGAAATCCTGCTTGCGAGGTGCTCAGCATTTTGCCTGGCTCCCAATGTCTGCCCAGAAAGTAAAACTGCTAGCCTTACCCCCTCCGAGATTCCCAAAAGGTTCCCTCCAGCCAAAAGTAAACTCAGCCCTCTGGTCAGAAATTGCCCTTCACCCCCAGGCCTGCAGGAGCCTGCCTCTCACTCCAGTGACTCCTGTAAAACATATCGCTCACACAAATAATCCTTACTAGCCAACCCTACCAGGCTTTCTCCGTGTCTTCAAGCTAAAATAAAATCACTTAGAAAATAAAACTCAGTGGCTTTCTTGTCTCATGCCTTGCTGTCAAACCCTAAGTCTATGCTTCTCAAATCAGGGTACAGGCACAGCTCGGGGCCTGTGGGGTTTGCCGGAAATACATGAGGCCGTGGGATAAATATGGCACACTTGGGGAAAAGCTAAACATTTAAACTGAAGGTAACTGAAAAAACCATTTTTGTAAAGAAAAAAAAAAAGACAGTACTTAGTGGAAAAAAAAGAAACACACGATAAATATGTGTATATGTATACATACATGTGTGTATGATTTACCTAAATTAAACCTATGTGAATATGACATTGTATGCCAACTATAATTCAATAATAAAAATGTTTCTGTAAGAATACACAAAAACAAAATATGTATATATTAAACAAACAAAATACCTTCCTTTGTGCAGGTATCCTGAGCTAAGCAAAGGTTCTGTCTCGGAGGAGCAAGAATAGAAGTGCCTGAACGTCATGACACAGGTGGACCCCCAGGAAAGGTGGGGCAAGGAGTCTCCTCTCTCTAGCTTGGGGGACGAAGCTCATGACCCCCAGATCCTGAGCATGAGCTCGGACAGAGAGGATGAAGATGGCAGGGAGGCAGGAGACAAAGAGAGCCCTGGGGACCCTGATCACCAGGGCTGTCCAAGAAGCAGCTCCCACGTGACTCAAGATAAGCCTGACTTGCCATGGCATCATCCGCCCGGTGAGGAAGAGAAATTCTCCTGCTCCTTCAGTGCCAGGAGCCTGGGGAAGGAACCGGTGGTGGTGCCTGGGAAGAAGGCCAGCTGGGGAAGAGATGAGTTCAAGATCACGCAGACCCAGGACTCCCCAGGACCAGGCACAGCTCCGGGGACCCTCCCTAGCGACCTCTCACACAAGTTGCTAGGTCGGACGCAACAGCTTAGGGACTCACTACCTGCCGGAGATGACGGAGACTCCAGGGCGAACCTGGATGCTGCCTTGGGGGTCCCATCCAGCTTCCCTGAGACGGGAAGACACTTCTGTGCACAGAGAGATGTAGACACGTCCCCAGACAACTCCTCTCTGATGTGCTTCCCCAATCCCGGGGGCAGCTGGGACCTCCCCACGCAGGAGACGCGTGCCCTGGCCCGGGGGGCTTCCCCCCAAGTCAGCCTGGCCGCAGCGGAGCTGGCCAAAGCGCGGACCGGTAGGAAGGGCCAGAAGGGTGCGCGCGAGGGTGGGCAAGGGGAGGCGCACCCCTATAATAAGTGCCTGCGGGGAGGAAGGGTCTTCCAGAGGCCCAGCAACCCTCTGAGTCCCTCGCAGCCGCGGGGCACCAAGCCTTACGCTTGCGAGCTGTGCGGGAAGGCCTACTCCCACCGGGGCACGCTCCAGCAGCACCGGCGCCTGCATACCGGCGAGCGGCCCTACCAGTGCCCCTTCTGCGACAAGGCCTACACGTGGTCCTCAGACCACCGCAAGCACATCCGCACCCACACGGGCGAGAAGCCCTACCCGTGCCCGGACTGCGGGAAGGCCTTCGTGCGCTCCTCCGACCTGCGCAAACACCAGCGTAACATGCACAGCAACAACAAGCCCTTCCCGTGCGCCGAGTGCGGTCTGACCTTCAACAAGCCGCTGTCGCTGCTGCGCCACCAGCGCACGCACCTGGGCGAGAAGCCCTTCCGCTGCCCCGCCTGCGACAGGGAGTTCGCCGTGGCCAGCCGGATGATGGAGCACCAGCGCGTGCATTCGGGCGAACGGCCCTTCCCCTGCCCCACCTGCGGCAAGTGCTTCACCAAATCCTCCAACCTGATTGAGCACCAGACGCTGCACACGGGCCAGAGGCCCTTCAAGTGCGCCGACTGCGGCGTGGCCTTCGCGCAGCCCTCGCGCCTGGTGCGCCACCAGCGCATCCACACGGGCGAGAGGCCCTTTCCTTGCGCGCAGTGTGGCCGGGCCTTTGCCCGCTCCTCCACCCTGAAGCGGCACCAGCAGATCCACTCCGGGGAGAAAGGCTTCCTCTGTGCCGAGTGCGGCCGGGCCTTCCGAATCGCCTCGGAGCTCGCCCAGCACATTCGGGTGCACAACGGGGAGAGGCCTTACCAGTGTGAGGACTGCGGCCAGGCCTTCACCAGGTCCAATCACCTCCAGCGGCACCGAGCCAAGCACAGTACCTGCAAGAAGGAGCCCATCCCCTCCTGCTCTGATGAGTGAAGGCTCTAGCAGCCAACCCTCAGGGAAGGTGAACACACTGCCGACCTCATTGCTTGGAACCCTCCTCCATGGACAAGCCCATTCACGTGGTAATGTCACCTAGCCCCACCGGTCAGCCTTTCCTCCCCACGGGTCACCGGCCATGGGGTAATCCATTGGATACATGTGTTCGATCTCTTGTGTAAAAAGTAACAGGAAGGCTGGTACCGCCTGTGTGGTTTCGTATCAGTCTTTCTTCTGAATCTCAGAGGTCATATTCAATTGGAAAAAGATAAGAAACAGTAGTGAGAACTGGTCAGGAGTTGAGTTCCTTGGTGGGGGGATTTCAGTGGATTGGGAATTATGTCCTGGGCACTGTGCAAGCCTCCAGGGATCCAATGAAGAAAAAGATGGTCCTGTCCTGCCCTCAAAGCCATATGCAAATACCAAGAAGGCATCAGGGGCTGGTCCTCTTGGGGAGAAAGGTACTTTTCAGTTTTTACATGAATAAAGGAATCCCCGGAAGTGGTTTCTGTGAGCAACTCTTCCAAAGCAGCAAAACCTCCCTGAGGTTAGCTCAGACCAAGCCAGATAACACATCATTTCACTTTCCTACCAAAATTACTTTACCCTTGGGAAATGGGTCTTGGCTTTGAAGTAGAAAAGGCCTTTATCTTTAAGAGAGGGGAATTTGTGTCCTATGTTTTGGAACCAGTTATTCTGTGCGTCCAGAACAATCTTAGCATCTGAAAAAGAATTCCCTTCCTCTTTACAGTCAAACTTGTAAACTGGATCTAATCTGAGTCTCACCCACAGAATGTACACGTGCTTCCTGTCCAGCCACCTCTTACCCTGCTCCCGCCCTGGGGACTTAAACCATATGTAATTTACAGAGAGTAATATGCCCATTTACAGAGAGATATATAACATTTCTCCAAATGGGCCTGACCATAATTCAAGAAACCTCTTAGATTCACTTAAATTTTCCAGGTCATTAGCTCCAATTTGAAGTAGATAAAATAAAATACCCCTTGCCCATGTGCCAATTGGTTTGTCTTTGTTTCAGAGTCTTAAAACCAGGTTTGGAAACCCACATGATTCACAATTACTCTCTAATGAGGTTATTTGAAATCTGTGTATTGCCAACAGCCATTCTTCAAAATGTATTGATTTTCTATAATTTCAAGTCAGTAGTTCTTAGCTCTGGACCCCAGCTGTGAAGAATCCATGACTTCACAGAGTTCCCTTGATGCACAGGGGCAAACATGGAATAAGATATTCCATAAGACTGTTTAGTACTCTCCTTCTGTGGATATCTTTTTAGCATATTCTGAAAATTGCCACCAAAGGGTGTCAACTATGAACTTCTCTTGAATTCCACCTTGACACATGGGAGCCAAAGAGAAGCGGTACATGTTATCATACTTTGTCTGACAAAGGAAACCTTAGGAGAAGAGTTCAGACTGCATGCCTGGAGGTTTTGTGTCTTAACTCCCTTAGACATATCTGCCCGTCCAACCAACAGAGTTAGCTGGTTCAGGGTCTGGCATGAGGACCAATNAGTTAGCTGGTTCAGGGTCTGGCATGAGGGCCAACGGTTGAGTTATTCCATCCCCATCATTTACCAGTGATATGACCTTGGCTTCAGCTTCTGCATCTGCATTGGCTAATTAGGAGTGATAATAATGGGACAATAAAAATTGGAATTATCCTGCCAGAAAAGGAAATTTGGCTGAAGGCACAGGTATTAAATTGTTGGAAGTCATAAAAATCAACCATAGCCTTATTATTATGAACAGAGTAAAGGTTAGTATATTTTTCCTGGGTAACCAATGAAATCCTTGAAGACTGAAGTCATTATTTCTCTTCTTTCTTTGTATTCTTCTTTTAAANTGGGTAACCAATGAAATCCTTGAAGACTGAAGTCATTATTTCTCTTCTTTCTTTGTATTCTTTTTTTAAAAGATGGTTGTTACTACAGTTTTGATAATTAAAAAAATTATTTTGCTTCTATAAGTTTTTAAGACAGTTGTTTTCCAAACCAGTTCCTAGAATGGCTGTAGAGNAAGATGGTTGTTACTACAGTTTTGATAATTAAAAAAATTATTTTGCTTCTATAAGTTTTTAAGACAGTTGTTCCCCAAACCAGTTCCTAGAATGGCTGTAGAGGTTACCTGAGCTGTTTGTTAACCACACAACTTGTTGAGTCCTAGTTTTGAATATTGAAACAGGTCTGCTGTGCATCTTGGATTCTAATTTTTTAAGCTTCTCATATTTTCTGATGCACAGCCAAGTTGGGACCTCTGGTACAATTAATTATTGGTGATAATTACCTTTTATCATCTAGTAAGCAGATAACATGAAAATAAGCAGGCAACCAGGATGAGATCACAATAGAATGAGATCAAAAATAGGCTCAAACTGCTAGAATACCTCCCGACTTGGATATGATGGACTCAAAGTAGCAAGCAGGTTTTGATGTGGTCCCATAATCAGTATCCAGGTATAGCTTCCAGATGGGCACACCTTTGGGGAGAGAGTGTGTACTTTTTGTTAATAGGAAGAAAAAAAACTAAGTTAGCTTGTGCTTGGTATCTTTGGAGCTACATACTGTGTTTCTGGAATAAAAGGGATGATAATATACTGAAGAGACTGAGGAGAACTTCATCCTTCAGTGGTATCACATAATCAATCACATTTTAAGGAAAATTCTCCTGACCAGTCTTTTCTCATACCAGCTGCAAGGATCATATTGAATATGTGTTGCAGGGGAATGCAGTCCCCTTACTGTAGCCACAGGTCACTGGGCTGGACAGTGGTGCTCAAGTGAAAGGCCCCAATTCATGGAGTGGAGAAGCAGATACAAAAGGGAAGTCAACCAGCTACAAACTGGTATGGCACAAATTCTGCCCAGTAAAGTTTGCCCATCCAAAGTGGGGGCATCTGAATCCTCTGTTTGCAGAAGAACCAGTGTTTGAATAAGTGTATTCTGGCTCAGATTGTTACCCCAAATAATAGTGAACTACTTTTCTAGTTTTCTAGTTTTTTATAAACCTTTACATTACAGCAGACAATCTTATTTCCCTGTTCTGTAATTAAAAATCAGAGCAGGGCCTTCTTTGTAATAGAATTGAAAGCGTCTTTCTAGACTAGTGCCATTTCCACAGTTTAGTTTGTAAAAATTAATTTGGATATACCAGATAAAAATGATCATTTATAAGATTCCACTTAATTAACATTCCCTTGATACAGTCAACAGAGTCCACAGTCATCATGATCCATGTCCTTTTGATGATAGTGATAATAGTTAGCACCTTACATAGTATTCAGTGTGCGTGGGACTGTTTTAAGTGTTCCGTACATATTAACTATTTAAACATTAAAGTAAACCTATTGTGATTATTATCCTTAGTTTTAAGGTGAGGACATCAAGAGACAAAGAAGTTATATTGCCCAAGAGATCATAGCTAGAGCATAGCATAATGATGATTGACACTTGGGCATTAAGTGGAGCCATTTAATGGCTCCAGAGACTGTGCTGTTAACCACAGGTCCAACTGTCTCTGTTTGGCATAGAAGAATACAATGCAATTATTGATGACATGTGTTTTAAAAGTAGGTGGCCATAAATTCAAGAGAAGATAATGGTTGAAACACAGAACAGCAGAAATCATGGCATGACCCAGGAAGGAAGACCTATGGATTACTTAAGAATGGATTTGGGAGAGCCTGGGTTGGCAGCTAGTCATCATGAATCCCGTAGAGAAGCTGTCAAGAAGCCGACCAGGAGAAAGGGATTTGAGTTAACGGAGCCATGGTTCCTTGAAGGCCCACCAATGTTTTATCTCACTAACAAAACATTCTGTGTCTATGCTATACACAGAAAAATACACCAGCAAAGAATCTTGACACTCAACATTCACACAAAATTTTATCATCCAAATGCATGCACATTAACAGCTATATTACCTCTGATATGAACCCAACAGATCATCCAGGAGTTCCAACTAAGCCTTAAAAATTCTTGGAGGGAAGGAAAACATCAATTTAATTGATGGACTACTCAAGCAGATGTCATTGCTAGACTCAGACCTAGACTGTGGACTACAACCTCAATGACCAATGAAAATATTGCCAAAGATGGAATGACAATGTTTCCTCAAGCCAGAAAATGGTGTCTTTTTAAAGTTGAGAGGGAAGCTCATTTTTAACATCAGTTGCCCTCTCCCCATTCTGCATAAAACCATGCCAGAGCAGTTAAAAATTTTCCACAATGGCTGGATAATATTTTTCCATGTTTTCTCCTTAACCACTTCCCACACACTCAGTCAAATTGCCTTAGAGTTTCCCTGTCCCAGGAGCGTCAAGCACTCAGTAGACCGGTTCAGTGAATAAATGGAGCTTGCATAAACCCGAAGCTATAATTAGGATTTAAAGTAAAACTGACCTCTTCTGTAAAGCAAAGAGGATGTGGAGGAGGCTGAGGACAAGGAGGGAAGCAAGATCTTCGGTGGTAGTTCAGATGAAGTCAAGGACAAGTAGTGTTAGTAAATAAGATGAAGAAATGTCCAATATTTCAGAGGTGGAGTCAATAAGGTTTGGTGACAGCATAATAGCAGCTACCATTCAGTGAACACTTTTTAGGGGTCAGACACTATGTCCATCATCCCAACTCATCCCTACAACAATGTGTTATGGGAGACCATTGAAAAATATCCCCGTGTGGGATATGCAACAGTTTTCTTCTCCAGAAAAGCAGAGAAGACTAACAGGTCTTGGCCATTGTGTATCAGTATTGTTAAGCAAGGATCAGTGAGGTCTATGTGCTCCTTCTAAGGAACGGATTGCATATCTGCCACATGGAGAACATGCAGCAACCCCCCCACCTTTTGGTTTAGAAATCATGCTTGCTTGCATTTTTATTTTCTGCCATTGTGGTGGTTTAAAAAAATATGCCCACATAAGTATCCATCAAGGGGTGAATGGATAAAAAAGTTCTGGTGTACACATACACACACACAATGGAATATTAGTTAGCCATGAGAAAGAGGGAAATCTCCCATTTGTGACCACAGAGAAAGACATGTTGAGGACATTATGTATGCTAAATGAGATAAGTCAGACTGAGAAAGACAAATGCTGTATGATGTCATTTATATGTGGAATCCAAAAAAAAAATCACACTAAGGGGTGCCTGGGTGGCACAGCAGTTAAGCGTCTGCCTTTGGCTCAGGGCGTGATCCCGGCGTTATGGGATNTTGAGAAAGACAAATGCTGTACGATGTCATTTATATGTGGAATCCAAAAAAAAAAAATCACACTAAGGGGCGCCTGGGTGGCACAGCAGTTAAGCGTCTGCCTTCGGCTCGGGCCGTGATCCTGGCGTTATGGGATCGAGCCCCACATCAGGCTCCTCTGCTGTGAGCCTGCTTCTTCCTCTCCCACTCCCCCTGCTTGTGTTCCCTCTCTCGCTGGCTGTCTCTCTCTCTGTCAAATAAATAAATAAAATCTTTTAAAAAAAATCACGCTCATAGAACCAGAGAGAAGAGTGGCTGCCAGAGACGGGGGTGTGGGAATTGGGGAGATGTTGGCCAAAGGGTACAAAATTTCAGCTATAAGATGAATGAGACCTGAGGATCTGAGGTAAAACACAGTGATTGTAGTTGTTAACATTGTATTGTATAACTGAAATATGTTGAGAGTAGAACTTAAGTGTTTTTACCAAAAAAAAAAAAAAAAAAAAAAAAAAAAAAAAAAAAAAGATAACCATGTGAGGTGATGGATGTGTTACCTCGACGGGGAGAACCCTTCCATGATGTATTTGTGTATTAAATCACCAGTGTCTACTTTAAATATCTTACAGTGTTATGTGTCAATTGTACCTCAATAAAGCTGAATTTTTTTAAAAAAACCAAAGAATTTAAAAATTAAATAAAGATTAAAAATATGCCTGTAAATTCTGATACTCCTCCCTTTAAGAAGTCAGTCTAATCTCCCTCCTTTTTTGTGTGGGCTGGACTCAGTGCCTTGGTTCTAATCAATGGAACAAAGGAGAAGTGTCACTGCACAACTTCTGAGGCTAGATCACCAGCATTGTAGTTTCCACTGCTTGCTTTCTCTCTCTCTCTCTCTCTCCTCTCTGCCCCCCATTACTTGCTCTGAGGGATGCCAGCCACCATGTCATGAGCAGCCTTATAAAGAGGTCCTTGTGGTGAGGAAGTCCTCTAACAGCCACATTGGTCAGCTGGTAGGGGACCCTTCAGCTCCAGCCGAGAGTCCAGATGACTACAGACCTGGCTGACTACTTGATTGAAACCTCATGAGAGACCCGAAGCCAGAACTATTTGTCTAAGTGGCTCCCAAATTCCTGATCCTTGGAAACTGTGTAAAATAATAAATGCTTATTATTTTAAGCTGCAAAGTTTTGCTTGGTAATTTGTTAATGCAGCAATAGCTAACAAGCCGTAATATAGAGAATAACTTGTTCCGAATGAGTGAGAATGCAGTCATTAGATGTCATCATGAGCCCTGATTTCTGCTCTAAGAAAATTGACAGAGGGGTTGGAACACATCACCTTCTTGGCACCACATTCCCCTCCATCCCCAAACAGTGGTTACTGTGAAGGCTGGCAGAAGCTTGGCTGGTAGTCAGGAAACCCTGTGTCATCTGCCCCATTGCCACGTGAGCCATCCTAACTCAAGGACCCAGCAAAAGGGACCTTGTGGGAAAGGTCAGAAGCACTGTGGGTAATATCCGGACACCAGCACCACATTTGATAAGGAATAATATGAATGAAACCCTTTTAGTCACCATTTTTTTTTTAAACATTGCAATTCCTAATTCATGGAGATAAGTGAACTAATGCATGGTCTTCCCTAGAAAGTGGAGAAATCTCTAATTCTCTAGAATCTAAAACACAGCTCTATGAAAGTAGTGTTATCCCCACTTTTCAGATAAGAAAACAAAGCTGTGGGAAGCATAAGCAACATATCCAAGATCACATAGCTAGGAAGCATGGAACCAGAACACCAGCTCAGATCTGTGCAGCTGAACGGCCTCACCTTGAAGTGGGGGCAGGAGTGTGGACCTAAGGTCCAGCCCCAGGCTTCTCCCTTGGCTCACTGGGCAGTCAGTGTTCCTTCTGCTATAAACACTGTCTCTTCTCCTAAACCCGGTTTGTGCCCACTGCCCTGTCCTCGGCCTCCTGTAAGTACCACAGCAAGCCTTTCCCATTTCTCCTTCTCACCATCACCTTGGAATTCCCGCCTTCAAGGACCAAGGGGGTTACTGAGGGAGAGGAGTTGAATAAGAGGGTAACATAGACACAAAGGTGAGGCAACGGCCCGCCTGGTGAAGGTCCCTCCTCACTCATTCCTGAAAGGAAAGTGGTGGGAAACAAATACACAGATACCTAGTTTTTCCATTTTGAGATGGCAAAAGGTGTGTCCTAAAAAAGGAATTTTAGGCATCAGTGGAGGGAGACATTTGGGAGAGACAGCTCCCTGACCTTCTGAAATCACAAGACATACATCTGGAAATATATATTTAATCGTTCTCTGTCAACCTGGGACTGTATAACTCTAAACAGACAACACAGAGATGTAGTTCACGTGCACCCCATCTTCCCCCATGTAATTAGCTCCACAATCATGATGTCTGGATGTCTGCATATGAGTGTGTGAGTCACTTGTATTAGTTTCCTCTGGCTACGTAACGAAGTGCCACAACCTAAGAAGCTAGCGACAACAGAAGTTTATCTCCTTGGTATTCTGGAAGCCAGAAGTCTGAAATCGGTATCATTGGGCTAAAGTCAGGGTGTCGCAGAGCCAAGCACCTTCTGGAGGCTCTAGGGGAGAATCCGTTCCTTCTCTCTTCCAGCTTCTGGTAGCTGCTAGTGTTCCTTGTCGTGAGACTGCATCATTCCAATCTCTGTCTCCATAGTCATATTGTCTTCTTTTCTGTCTGTGTCAAATCTCTCTCTGCCTTTCTCCTATAAAGACACTATGATGGCATTTAGAGTGCACCCACATCATCCAGAAAATCTCCCCATCTCAAAATCCTTTATCCCATTTACAGGTTCCAAGGACTAGCATCTTTAAGTACTATCTTTAGGTGGCTGCTGTTTAGCTGACTAGCCTACTGCAAAACGAAGAGTATCGGGTCCTTCTTGCAACCATGAACATTAAGCGATAATCATTTATTTCACTTCAGGTAGCTGAAAGGACAGTAGAAATCTATTTTCTCCTGTCACTTAAGCAAAGAAATTTTGGAACTGCAGTGGACCTCAGAGATCACTATTTTCCAAGTGAGGGGCTGCAAATTGCACAGCTCCCAGTGGCAGTCCAGACCTCTTTCTATTCTACCAGATCCTCTTTTTTACTTTAAAGTGGTTTGATTTTTACCCTTTAAATTTACTAAAGGTCATAACTTTAATGGGCTCTATTAATTTCAGAAATTATGGTAGATTTAAATAATACTTAGAACAGATTAAGATGGAAATGTTTACATTTTCTCTTTATACTAATAAAATGGCTTTAAGATTGCATTTTCAATTCTCAATCTACAGCCATTTCTGTCTCCTAAGAGCCATTCATCATACCAGTTTCCATCTCAATTAAACTATCTACTTAAGCTTTCAAGTTATTCCATCACCGTATTACTTATTTCAGATTGTTTTCTACCATCACCACTTATTAACTGGGTAAAGATGGAAAGCAAAAACAAGTTTGCAATTTCAGCATGCAATTTTCCAAATTCTTCTCCTTCCATCGAATTTCAAAAAAATCTTAAAACGTAACTTGCACCACGCAAAAGAGGTTAATGCCAATATAATCATAAACGTAAAAGAAGGCATTCATTAGAGGTATATTAAAGATGGTCCTTTTGTAATGATACATCAGTTCTGAGAGAATCCATAAAGAACTAAAGACAGTGATGAAAGTAGAGTCAATGAGACTCAAAGCCACTCCCTAAATTTTGTAAAGTAGTTCTGAACAGGTTCTTTGAGAATCCAATAAAAGCTATGGATCCTATCAAAATAATCCACATTACCAATGTTTTCCTTTGTGGTTTCAGGGAGACATAGACTTTGTAAAGCTCATCAATTGGCTTTAATTTAAGAACATCTGTTAGATTGATTTCACTTCCAAATATGTGTCCAGCACCCTAACCCAGGAACTTAAGTAAGTTACAATAGGAAAGGACTATAGCAGACTTACAAAGTAAGCCCCACCAAAGACACTCTTGGATGATTTTTAAAAAGGAAAAAAACAAACAAAAGATGACTAAGACAACTCATACCCCAAAGGGGTGAGTGGATTTCTTAAAATATGGAAATGAAATCACTACAACATGGGAAGTTAGCCATATTCTATTTTATAAAGGTAACACTTACTCCTGGAATATATAAAATTTGTATGTGTAGGTTGAAAAAGTTACAAGTTCATCCAAATATGTATTGTTACAGCTTTTTAAAAAATAAATATTTTATTTTGAAAAAAATGCACAAGTAATGACAAAATAAACAAAATTACCAAGGTACTCTAGGGAAGAGGCTCCATTTGCATCCCAAACTGCATGCAAACCAGCACAGGGATTACTATAGTGGAAAACTCCAATAAAACTAGTCCTGAAAGGACCAAGCGGGACACCAAATTATGAAAAGGGCCGGGCTTCTTGATAAGGAGTCTGCTGACTATAAAAACTCACTTAATTCTCAGTCGTTAATAACAGCATTATCTGCACCTGAAAATCCCTACTTCACTCCTACTAAAGATGACCATAGCATTTCTATGAAGGAAAAAAAAAACACAGTCTTAGATTTATTTTAAGCTATCCATGACAGGGCAAAGTCTGGGGAAAAACCTGGACTAAGTTAGTGACCACATTAGAAAGCTTGATTTAATCAATAGATCTTAATGGAGATAAAAACAAAAGGTGATGATAAACTTAACAGTTCCAGCCATCAGGATTCCTCCACTTTATAAAGCTGTTCCTGCCTCCTCAGAGTGCTGACTCAGTAAAAGAATGACCACAGCACAGGAATATGGGTTCTCTCCAGTACAGATCCGCTGATGGGGCTGGAGGGATGCCCGCCTGGTGAAGATCCCTCCTCACTCATCCCTCCTCACTCATCACAGTAGAGGGAGTGCTCTCTGGAGTGTGTTTGTTGGTGTCTTTTTAACCTGACCAGCTGGACAAAGGCCATTCTTGGCACTTGTATGGCTTGACCTACCAACGGATCACCTTATGTTTAGATGGAAGGTTTGGTTTCCAAACCCCTGCAACAAATAGGACAAATATAAAGCTTGAAGTCCCCTTTTCCTGTGTTTCAGTCATCTGAGCTGTGATGGTTCTGATGCACAATGTAGCAGGAATTTCTCTTGGCACCATTTCCCGTAGCCATATTAGAACACTCTGTGTTGTGTCCATTAGACCAGTGCCACTACACATCTGCTGGGAGGTTGAAACCTTTATCCCATTCAGGGCGCTTATGGGCTGGTCCCTAGAATGAATCAATTTGTGCATGTGTAGGTTGGCAGTCTGCAAGAATTCCTTGCTACAGATGGGACAGTAGTAGGAATGTTCCCCTACATGATTCTGCATGTGTTTCCAAAGTCCTAAAGAGATGTTTCATGGTTCTTATGTTGGTAAGAGCAATCTTTTCCAGAGATTGGCTCTGGGTCTTCATCAAATGAGTCAATAAGGATAATAGTTTCATCATCTTCTACAGGATCTCCTGAAGTTCTTCTGAGTGCCCAGAGGATTGTGGTTCTAAGTCCCCATGCAGTAAGTGAGAGTTGGAACTAGAAGTGACAGGGACTCCTACAGTGGTTTCACTCTGTAAATGGTAGTAAGTTTCATCAGTTTCCTCATTTCACACTGAGTTCTACCAGAAGCTCTTGCCCACCTGAGGGACCCACAGAGAGACAGCCAGCCCTGGAGGTGACAAAAACTGTTCTTGATATTCCAGATGGAGACTGGGTTTCTGATGTATCTTCCCCAGGATTAGGCTGCATTCACCTGAAGATGACTTCTTTGTATCCTGGGCCTCTCCTAACTGCCATGCTACCTCCATACATATTCTTGGGCCACTGGGCTAGCTATTTGTTCTTGGCTTTTCGTTGAGGTTCTTGTCCTTTGGTCTTACATACTTTCTAAACAGATTTGGTATAGCTTCATTTTATCTTTTAAACATTCTAAGTGGAAAAAAAATAACTTTTATTCACAGAGTTAGTTAAAATTTACTCTGGGAACTACAAAATTATTTCTGCTTTTCTAAACAGTTAAATAGTTCCTAAATCTATAAAGAATTGGAACACTAATTGTCTGACTTTCAGTTAAGATGGTGCTGTGAGTTTACAATTTAACCACCGCTCCTGAAATGCATGGCAATGCAATAATAGATAAAATATAACAAGAGAAAAAATTTAAAATACAACTGTGCTCAGAAGCAAGATTAAAATCCTCATGGACCATAATCGAATAGAAACAGAATGTAATAATTGGGGCTAAAGATGTACACTTGTGGGGTTCTGGGTCAGAGAATCGGTTGATGTGGCTGGGAGTATAACTTTCAAATTATGTGTAAGTGAAATAAATAATGGAGCTGGACTGGAAAAAAAATGTGATACCAGCCTATGAGATGGCTTATGAAAGCTTCATGCCTGGAACAGTAGGTACAAGCAGATACAGCCTCTCAACCAGGAGGTAGTCAAGATTGGAGGAAATAAATACGCTAGAAAACAGGGGAATAAAGGATCACAATCAAAAGCTGCTCCTCTGAATGCACTAATCAAAAAGAGAAAGCACTAGTAAGACTGATAAAGAAAAAAGAAGGGAAAACATAAAAATATTAGAAATAAAAAGACAAAATTATATTTATAGTAGAAAGCTTGAAAACTAGAATAAATATTTCAATAAATTAAGTAACCTGATGCTCACAAATATAAAAACTTAAATGAAATGGAAAGCTTTCCACAAGATTATAGATCATCAAAGTGGCAACAAATAGATAAAACAAAATTTTAAAAATAAATAAAAATAAACTTTAAAAAATTATCTGTTGTTTAAAATTTTGTTTTCCCTAAACCTAAACAAACAAAAACAAAAACAAAAAAACTTAGACTTATGTGGTTTTAAACTAAATTCATCAAATCTTCAGACTTTTCTAATATAAACCACCCTAGAGAATAAAAAGAGAGAGGGCAACTTTTATATGAAGACTGGATTAGGACAACAAAAAGAAAGAAAATTATGGTCAAATACAAATACAAAAATCCTAAGTCCTAGGTAAATATTAGCATATCAAATCAAGCATGAAAAATGAAAATCCAAAGCCAACAAATGAGCAATCAAAACACAACACATCATGACTTGGAGCTGGCAAGATTTCATGCTTTTTTATGGCTGAACAATATTCCATTTTATATATATGTATATATATATTTATTTTATATATATAAAATATAGGTGCATAGGTAAGTACATATTTCACTTTATTTTTAAATGTCAAACTTTCAAAGTGGCTGTACTATTTCAAATTCCCAATACAAAAACATGAGAATGCCAGTTCCTCAGCACCAGTTATTGGGCTCATCGGTTCTGTTTAATTTTAGCTACTCTAATAAAAGTGTATTATTATTTCATTACGGTGTTAAATTGCATTTTCCTAATGACTATCAACCTAATGTTGAACATCTTTTCACATGCTAATTTCCATCTGTATATCTTTTTTAGAGGGATATCTGCTTAAATCACTTGCACATTTTCTTTTTATTTTAATTGGGTTGTTTTGTATTATTAAGTTTGGAGAGTTTTGTATATATTCTAGAGGCAAGCCCTTTATTGTACATACGCTTTGCAAATATTTTCTCCCGGTCTGTGCTGTATCTTTTCATTCCCTAAACAGTGTCATTTGAGGAGAGCAAGTTTCTGATTATGATGAAGTCCAATTTATTGATGTATTCTTTCATGAAATGTGCTTTTGGTGTTGTAACTAAAAAACCTTGGCCTTGCAAAGTCAAAAACATTTTTCCTATGTTTTCTTCAAGATATGTTTTAGTTTTAGATTTTTATAATTAGGTCTGTGATTCATTTTGTGGATATGATGCAAGGAACTGATTGAAGGTTTGTTTTGGTTTTGTTTTAATACGTATATCTAGTTTTATTTTTTCATTTTTTTGGGGGGGGCAGGTAAGGACGGGCAGAGGGAGAGAGAATCTTAAGCAGTGTCCATGCCAGTGCAGGGCTTGATCTCACAAACCTGAGACCATGACGTGAGCCGAAATCAAGGGTCGAATGCTTAAGCAACTGGGCCACCCAGGCGCCCATATCCAGTTGTTTTAGCACCCTTTATTGAAAAGTCTATTCTTTCTCCACTGAATTTTGTTTGTACCTTTGCTAAAAATCAGTTGTCCAAATACACCTATATACATTTTCATGTATTTTTTTTTTTTACTAAATTACTTAATGGTTTTATTGATGACTTGCTAGAAGATATACAGGTGTTTGAAATGAATCTTTTTTTTTTCATTCTGAATTTCTTTTTTTTTAATTTTTTTTTTTTATTATATTACGTTAGTCACCATAGTACATCCCTGGTTTCTGATGTAAAGTTCGATGATTCATTAGTTGCGTATAACACCCAGTGCACCATGCAATACGTGCCCTCCTTACTACCCATCACCAGTC
>NC_048225.1:87661502-87817608 GCF_002007445.2 Ailuropoda melanoleuca
TATATATATATTTATTTTATATATATAAAATATAGGTGCATAGGTAAGTACATTTCACTTTATTTTTAAATGTCAAACTTTCAAAGTGGCTGTACTATTTCAAATTCCCATCAAAAAATATATATAACATATAATATATTATATTCATTATATATTTAATATATACAATATATATAATACATATTCCATTATAGAATATATATAATATATATTCCATTATAGAATATATATATATATCACATCTTCTTTATCCATTCATCAGTTGATGGACACTTGGGCTGCTTCCATATCTTTCTTAGCCATTGTAAATAATGCTGCTATAAGCATAGGGGTGCATGTATCCCTTTGAATTAGTGTTTTTGTATTCTTTGGGTAAATACCCAGTACTGCAATTGCTGCATCCTAAGGTAGTTCTATTTTTAAATTTTTGAGGAACCTGCATACTGTTTTCCACAGTGGCTGCACTGGTTTGCATTCCCACCAACAGTGCATGAGAGTTCCTTTTTCTCCACATCCTTGCCAGCACCTGTTATTTCTTGTCTTTTTGATTTTAGCCATTCTGACAGGTGTGAAGTGATATCTCATGGTAGTTTTGATGTGCATTTGATGTGCATTTCCCTGATGATGAGTGACAATGAGGAAGGCACTTTTTGTGATGAGTGCAGAGTGATGTATAGAATTGTTGAATCACTATATTGTACACCTGAAACTAATATAACACTGTATGTTAACTAACTGAAATTAAGGTAAAAATTAAAAAACAAAATAAAATAAAATAGAAACAAACAAATAAAAACACATCATGACCAAGAAGGGCTTATTCCCCAAATAAAAATAAAGATGTTTCAACATCAAGAAATTTTATTGAAGTAATTTACTACATTAACTGATTAAACTAAAAGAAGTGCAGGATCATCTCAACAGATACGATGGAAAACATATTCAATAAAATTCATTAGAAATTCATGATAAAAACTCTTAGAAACTATGAAATAAAAAGATACTTCTTTGGAATTCCTTGAAAATAGCTTAAGACAAGGACCAAAGTACTGCATACTTTATTTGGGAGGTGATCCCAGAAAGCAGCCGTGAGGTCTCAGGAAGAATGAAACAAGCAAGGAAAGTAAGCCAATATAAGGGTTTGTTACCAAGATTACTTCTATAAGCAACAAGTTCTCAATATTTATATCACGGAGACTCCTAGAAGCATGGAAGGAATTGTCCATCAGAGAAAGGAAATACTAGGAGCTGGAGCATCCATCCATGAGCTTCCATTCACCATTGATTGAGGGGTGACCTCAGGACCATTAACATCCCTAGCCCAGCACTTCTAGAATGTACCCTCCCATAAGGACTGAGTGGGTTCCTATGGTTTCTGAAAAGGCTTGCCATTGCAAAGTAGGCCATTGAGAAAAAAAAAAAAATCACCAGAGACACAGGGCATACACTTGAAGTGAGATGCTGTTAGCATGAGCCAACAATGTTCACTATAGATACAAATGAAATTAGAGATGCAGTGCTAGGTACCAAAAATGTCTGCTACAGTTACCTAACAAAAACCTACAACCAACATCACAATGGTGAAACTCTTTAAAGTCAGGAACAAGACAAGTAGGCCTCTTCTTACGACTACTACAATTTAACACTGTATTTGGGACCTATCTGATGCCATAAATCAAAGACAAAAAAGAAGTACAAAAAATTGAGTACAAATTGTTTTTGTTTGTAGATGATACATCTGTCTACAAAAAAAGTCTTAAAAATTGACCATAAGAGATCTTTACAGCAAAGGAGAGAATTTATTTAAACAAGACACCAAAGGAATTGTAAAGAAAAATATGGTAGAATTAGATTACATTAAAATTTTAAAGGTCTGCCAAACAAAGAGTAGCGTAAGTAAACATAAAAGACAAGTGAGATTTGGAAGGACATTAATGACATTACCGTCAAATAACTCAGCTGAATCAAAGAAAAATAGACAAAAGATTATGAAAATCAATTATAAAAGAAGAAACTCAAATTGCTGATAAACATAGGAAAAGATGCTCAATCTCATGATCCATCAAGAAAATCCAAAATAAAATGCAATTCCATTTCATGTCCATTAGATTGAAAAACTAAAAAAAATTGACAACCTCCTGATGGGATTCACTGAGAACAGAACTTCCCTTATATCATATTCCTGCCCAAAATGCATAACTGAATCTGAATCTAATCATGCACAAACCATTAGGCAAATCCAAATTTAGACGCAGGACACAAAATAACTGGCTTATACTCTTCAAATATGTCAATGTCGTGAAAAAGAAAAAGAAGTCTAAGAAACTTTTTCAGATTAAAGGAGACTTAAACAAGACAACTAAGTTCAACATGTGTCCTGGGTCAGAAAAAAATTGCTAGAGAGGACTTGTTGGGAAAATTGGTGAAATTTTATAGTTCTATACCAATGTTAATTTTCCTAAATTTAATGACTGTACCATGGTTACGAAAGAAAATGCCTTTGTTGTTGTGAGCTGCATATGGGAATACTTAAGGCTGACAACTCATAACATCTACAGCATTCAAAGGGCTCAGGAAAAAATTATGTAAATAAAATATAAATATATATGAAGGAAAGGAGAGGAAAGAGGAAAGAAAAAGAAGAGATAAAGAAAGAGAAAGAAAGCAAATGTAACAAAAGTATTAAAAGTTGGCGAATCTATGTGGAATTTACACGGGAGGTCATTACACCATCTAGCAATTTTTGTGCTGGTTTGAAATTTTTTCAAAATAAAATGTTAAAAACGTGTTCATATCAAACATTGGTAAGGATGTAAGGAAACTGAAATTTTCATATTCTGCTAGAAGGAATGCAAATTGGTACAGTTCTTTGGATACTAATGTAATAATAATAATGTGCTATTATATTGATATACAATAATATAATATGATGATATTGTGATAGTAATGTAAGTAAAACTGTACGTATCTATATCCTTTAATCTAGCAATTCAAATGGAATGTGGGAAGAAAATAATAGAATTTCATATTTATTCATTTAACCTTTTAAGAAAAATTTTACATTTGATGATGGATATTATATATTAGTATGATGGGACATTTATATAATTTATAAATAAATAAAGAAATATTGGGGGNCCTTTTAAGAAAAATTTTACATTTGATGATGGATATTATTTTTTTTATTTTTTATTAATTTTATTTTATTATATTATGTTAATCACCATACAGTACATCCCCTGATTCTGATGTAAAGTTTGATGCTTCATTAGTTGCGTATAACACCCAGTGCACCATGCAATACGTGCCCTCCTTACTACCCATCACCAGTCTATCCCCTTCCCCCACCCCCTCCCCTCTGAAGTCNCATCAGTAAGAGAAAAGATAAATTATTTTATTCATATGTTTTATGTGTTTTATTCATATGATGGGATACTAAATATCAGATAAAAATAAATGAAATAGAGCTTTAAATATCTACATGGATAAGTTTAGAAAATGTTGGTTTCTCAGAGTCCATAGTCTCTCATGCTTCATTCCCCCTTCTGATTAACCCCCCTTTCTTTACCCCTTTCTTCCTCTACCGATCTTCCTAGTTCTTATGTTCCATAATGGATGAGAGAAATCATGATAATTGTCTTTCTCTGCTTGACTTATTTCACTTAGCTTTATCTCCTCCAGTGCTGTCCATGTTGCAGCAAATGTTGAGAAATCGTTCAGTGATGGGTGGTAGGGAGGGCACGTATTGCATGGTGCACTGAGTGTTATATGCAACTAATGAATCATCGAACTTGACATCAAAAACCAGGGATGTACTGTATGGTGATTAACATAATATAATAAAAAAATATTAAAAAAAAAGTTTAGAGAATGTTGGGTGAAAAAAGCCAGTTTCAGAGCAATAATGGAGACACACTAGTAAATATTACATGTTGTTCGTAGATATTTAAATCCATCCTTGAAAAACAAAAGCACTGACCAGACAACAAATTCATGATAGTGCTTACCTCTGGGGAGGAATAGAGGACATAAGCATCTGGGAAGAGATTATAATAGAGTTGAAACTTAATTTGTAAAGTTTTATTTCTTGACCCCCCACCCCCACAGAGATCAAGAAATCTAAAGAAAATATTACTAACTGTTAATATTGGTTAATTCTGTATGGCAGATATAAGGATGTTTGGTCTATTATTCTTTGAACTTTTCTGCACCTTTTGCTTTTTCGAAGAAGAAAAACAAGCCTGAAGGTTTTTTTTTCTCTGATGGATTACAATTCCCATGCATGAAGATCCTGACAAATCAGACTCATTCCTTCAACTCTCCATATGGCACAGCTATGGCAATGCCAAAGCAACTTTAAATCAGAGCCCCTAAAAGAAATACTCATCAATGGAAAACTCATGTTTCTTATTTTTATAATGTACGTTCTTAATTTCTTAATTATACGGAAATGTCACTAAAGTTAGGAGCATGTAGAACTCCAGTGATCACTTCTTGATCCCAAATATAATTCAGTGAAAAGTCCTTGGTTATTATCTTGGTTTATGCAAAGATAAAACCAAAAATTCTCTCAAAGTTTAAAAAGTAATGTAACAATGCAAATTTTGCATATTATTGAGTTTCATGTTAAATTCTATCACAACTTCTACATAAAACTACCAAGTTCTTGCTAATGGCTCCCACAGTTCAATATTTCAGGTTATGTCTAGATGATGAAAGAACTTTAATTCATTTCTTTTCTCTCTTTTTTTTCCTTAAAAAGTCTCACTAGTGGCTTGTCAGTCCTTAAATTTTTTTCGATTTTGTTGATCCTTTACTCTTTTTGTATTTTCTCATTAATTTCTGCTCTTGTTTTAATTATTTTATTTCTTCTAATTTTCTTGTATTTCCTTTGTTTTGTTTTGTTTTGGTTTGGTTTTAAAATTTTTATTTATTTATTTTTCAGAGAGAGAGAGAGACAGAGAGAGAACACAAGCAGGGGGAGAGGCAGGCTCCCCAGTGAATAAAGAGCCCAATGCAGGACTCGATCCCAGGACCCTGAGATCATGACCTGAGCCAAAGGCAGCTGTTTGACTGAGCCACCCAGGCATCCCTGTTTTGTTCTGTTTTAAAGATTTTATTTATTTGAGAGAGAGTGAGCTAGAGAGAGAGCACAAGCAGGGGAGGGGCAGAGGGAGAGGGAGAAGTAGGCTCCTGGCTAAGAAGGGAGCCCGATGGTGGGGCTCAATCCCAGGACCCGGGATCATGACCTGAGACAAACGCAGATGCTTAACTGACTGAGCCACCCAGATGCCCCTATTGTATATATTTTCTACTCCTTTTCTAATTTTTCTAGATGAATAGAACGCTTGCTCATTAATACTCAGTCTTTCTTCTTTTCTACTGTATGCCTTTAAGGCTATAAACTTCCTTCTAAGGACTTCTTTGGTTAAATTGTCCACATTTCCATATGTAACATTTTCATATGGTTCAACTCCAGATATTTTCTGTTAAGATGTCTTCTTTGATCATAGGTTATGAGGATATGTGCTAAATTTCCAAATATATGATAATTTTCCAGTTATCTTTTATTACTGATTTCTAGCTTAACTGTATTAGGGTCAATAATGTATTCTATATAGTCTGTATAATTTCGTTCATTTGAACTTGATGAGACTTGCTTTGTGGGTCCAGCTTATAGTCAAATTTTTTGATGTTTTATGTGTGGTTGAAAAGAAAGTATAAGGAGGGCACATATTGCATGGAGCCCTGGGTGTTATATGCAACTAATGAATCATGGAACACTACATCAAAAACTAAGGATGTACTGTATGGTGACTAACATAACATAAAAAAAATTATTATAAAAAAGAAAAAGAAAAAATAAATAAAAAGAAAAGAAAGTATATTCTGAAGTGCTTAGGTAAAGACTGTTCTATATTCACTTGGTCATGTTTCTTGATTATTTTTTATAAAGATTTTATTTATTTATTTATTTGAGAGAGTGAGAGACTGAGCATGAGCAACGGGAGGGGCAGAGGGAGAAGCAGACTCTCTGCTAAGCAGGGAGCCCGATGCCAGGCTTGATCCCAGGACCCTAGGATCATGACCTGAGAAGAAGGCAGACACTTAACCAACTGAGCCGCCCTAGAACCCCAAGTTTCTTGATTATACTCATTATATCCTTACTAAGCTTTTGTTTGCTTTTTCTATAAATTACTAAAAGAATTGTATATAAAAAGCTCCCACTATGATTATGGATTTGTTTACTTCTTTCTGGTTTTGACCATTTTTACTTTACATATTTTGATACCATGTTATCTTCTCCAGTTAAAATGTATGTGGGGGAATAAAAGAAGAAAAATTGGTTGCAAAGGTAACTCTGGCTCTTTTTAATAAATCAGAAATGTTGCTAGACAAGTTTCACATTGTAGGACATTTTCTTTCATAACATCTGCTATCAGTTGTATTTTTTCTCTCCAAAAGAGAGAATGTTGACTCCTATCCTCCATACCACAGAATGTAAACTTACTTGAAGATAGAGTCTTAACTTGGAGTTAACCAAGTTAAAATGAAACAATTAGGTTGGGTCTTATTCCAATACTATTGCTGTCCTTACAAAAAGGGGAAATTTGGACACAGAGTAAGACATATATAGGGAGAAGATGGCCATCTACAAGCCAATGAGAAAGGCCTGGAACAGATTCCCTTTCACACCCTTCAGAAGGACCAACTCTGTAGATACCTTGATCACAGACTTCTAGCTTACAGAATTATGAGTTAATAAATTTCTGTTGTTTAAGTCACACAATTTGTGGTATTTTCTTATGGCAGCCCTGGAAAAATAATGGAACATAATAACTTACAAGGCAATTTTGTTATTTAAAATGAAAAGTATGATTTAAGGGCACCTGGGTGGCTCAGTCAGTTAAGCGTCCAACTCTTGATTTTGGCTCAGGTCATGATTTCAGGGTCATGAATTGGAGCCCTGGGTCAGGGATTCTGCTTGAGGATTCTTTCCCTCTGATCATCACCTGCTCGCACGCTCTCTCTTTCTCTCAAATAAATTAATTAATTAATTTAAAAAATCTTAAAAAGAAATAAAATAAAAGTATGATTTAAGCAGAAGATAAAAACTTTTCTTTCCTTAACAAGGTAAAATGAAGAACCAGAAGTCATGGAGAAAAACTGATCTGCTATTTAGTAGAATATCCTTTTATAGCTTAATAGTAAAGTTAAAATTTTTTATCTGCTATTAAGAGAGACTTTTGTTTAATAAACTTGGCAGGTCAGTCTCATTGAGCAAAAGAAAACAATTGCCATGTCCTCAGAATTGCATTTTATGATTTCCTAATTAAGGATGAGAAAAACAATTCCTAAGTTCCTTCAGGGAAGATCAGTGCAACAAATATAATTAACTCTAACAGGTTTAATAATAAATCACCAAATCTCATAGGCATAATAAATTCAACCAGGGAATTATTGTAATATAGACTCAGTGGAATAATCACAAATACAACTTCAGAGCAGTATGAATTACAAATATAGTGCAGATATATTAAACTTTTCTGAAAGTCAAATTTTAAAGCTTAATTTTCTTAACAGAGATCTTGGACCATGATATTTTTTAGGTTATTTATTATTGGAAAGAGAGGAGTGTGAAAATGTATAGCCATGGCTGTCCTAAGATAATGTCAGCAAGGATAACTACATCTTCCTACAAACTTTTTATAGTACCTGGCTAGAGAGAAAATATAAAACTGAATAAAGCATAGAATTATGAATATGGCCCAAGAGAGAACTTCTTTAAGGCGACCTGTAGAATTTTGCCATCACATACGCAAGCTTTCTTGTTAGCAATGTTCCGGTCTTTCAAATTCCCAAAAGTACCCTCCTCTGATATTGTGAGCATTTTGAGGTTCTAGTACCACATGTTCAGATCAGTGCTTGGGGTATACATTTGATGGATAGTCAACTGATGAATAAGATGAGACTAACAGTTTGATGAGATTCCATTGTTAGCTGATCCCATAAACCCAGAGCAAGCTTACTGACAGTAAGAAACATACCTATCAATTGAAAACTCTTGATGATGACATCCAATCTGATATGATATACAGATAATTGGCTAGATTAATGAAGTATGATGTAAAATACTTAGGTGTAAGTATTTTCAAGTCAAAATTTTAATAAAGGTCCACTCATCTTTTTTTGTTTGTTTGTTTACAGATTGTTAGAAATGAAAGAAAAGGCTCTTGGAAGTCATCTTTGATCATCAGCTTAATGCAGGAAACTCATATAGATGATCACCTGATCACTTCCTAGACATTTCAAATGGTTTGAGTGATAGAAATAGCACACATTCATTAGATATTCTATTTTACCACCTGATTGTTCTAGTTATTAGAAATGCTTTCCCTAGAGCGAGCCCCAAATTGGCCCACAGTTAAGTCTACTCGTAAGTCTTAATTTTGCCCCAAGGAGATATAAGAAAGAAGTTCATCTTAGAAATGATAGCTCTTCAGATACCTAAAAAGAACAATCATGTCTCCGCTGAGTCTATTTCTAATTATAAAACAAACACATTTCTGTATTTCAATAGATGCCAGGGATACAGTTAATTTTCAGTGATGGGGCTGGAGATAAGTAGGGGCTGGAGAGAATGATTTAATTATAGTTATAACCTCTCTACCAATTTGTGTCTAAGCTATTTCACGTATAGGGAGTCCAAGGAATATTTCAGCAGCAGGCACACAGAGAGTGAGTTAAGGTAAAAGGAAACTTCAGAGGCCATACAGATGTTTTGTTGTTGTTTGTTTTGTTTTGTTTCATTTTTGCTTCCCCAGAATTTTGTTCCTTTTCTTCTTCATATTATTATTTTTAAGATTTATTGAGAAATAATTGGCATATAACATTGTGGAATTTTAAGGTATACAACGTGATGATTTGATGTATGTATATGTCACCAAATTATTGCCACAATAAGGTTAATTAACCCATCCATTACCTCATATAGTTACCTTTTTTGGTGTAAGTAGTGAGAACTTTTAAGATCTGTTCTTTTAGCAACTTTCAAGTATACAATACAGTCTTAACTACATTCACCATGATGTGCATTAAATGCCCTCATTAGGTGATTTTATAAATTGTTCATGTTGTCTGTAGTCTCTTCCCTAATTCTTTTATTTCTGGCCTTTTAAATTATATGCAAAGAAGATCATTGTTAAAATATTAGGAATAAAATGTGGTGAGATACCTTCATTCAGTCATGAATTCCTTCACTCTGTGATAAGCGGGATTTATGCATTGTCTAGCAATTCTGTTCTTCCCAAACTTGGTTCCATTAAGACTCTCTGGAGAAAAGGATGTATATTAGTTCCATTAATTAATAATTTCTATAAAATGTTATTTCGATCTTTTAAATTTTGGTGCCTAGTCCTAAAAGACAAATACCTTGAGAAAGATAAGTGGAATAATAAGTGCAAATGTAATAAATAGAAATCACCTTTAACATTCCTAATTTCCATTAATAGCAGCCTCTCTCTGTATGCACACAGTATTAACAATCCCTCAAATCTCCAGATTTTAGGAATGAACATTGTATATCCATATTCTATAATAAAGATATAAACAGACTTCTATTCTACATGTTTATTTTTGTGGCATGGGCATATGTTATCTTAGGCTGCTAAGGCCACATAAAGAATGGGGGCGGGGAAGCAGTAGCAGGAAATTAAGGCCACATTTCTGGTGGCATAAAAATAACCTTATAGGGACACCCAGGTGGCCCAGTCAGTTAAGGGTCCAACTCTTGGTTTCAATTCAGGTTGTGATCTCAGGGTCATGAGATCGAGCCCTGCATGGCCTCTAAGCTCAGCACCAAGTCTACTTGAGATTCTCTCTCCTTTTCCTTCTGTCCCTTACACTTGTGCTCTCTCTCTCTCTCTAAAATAAGTAAATAAATCTTTAAAAATATAAACCTTATATTTATTCTGATATTTCCCTTGTCTTTTCCATGCTGGCTCAGCTTATCTACTGATGCTGTTTCTGCTCATTCTTTCAGTCTGTCATGTGCGTACAGCCACAAAACACATAGTAGAAACCACGTTTTTTTCTGTCTTATTCAGGGTTATCCTTCTTTTACTAATCAGCCTTAGCTCCAGCCAGCCTAAACCCACAGAACTGTGTTGGGGTTAGCATCAGAAAAATACTTCCCAGCACCACCAATGTCTTTTGTAGAACATGAGATTGCCAAAGTTTCAATTATATGCAAATGATGATTATACTGCCTGATGTGGTAGGGACATCCCTTCTAATGGATGGTTGTTACACAAACAAAATTATTCAGAAAGCAAAGGCGGAGAAAGAAAAATAAGGGCCTAGGGAAAAAGTCTGTAAGTTATCAGATGCTTAAAGTTTTATTTTTCAGAATGAAATTCCTTTAAAATATTTATTTATTTATTTGAGAGAGAGAGAGAGACCATGAGTGGGGAGAGGCACAGAAGGAGGCAGAAACAAGCAGACTCCCTGCTGAGCGGGGAGCCTGACCTGGGGCTCGACCCCAGGACTCTAAGATCATTACCTGAGCTGAAATCAAGAGTCAGACACCTTAACTGACTGAGCCACCCAGGTGCCCCAGAATGGAATTCCTTTTAAAGTATATCATTCCTAAGACCTAAAGAGGTACATAAACATGATATATCAGATATATCAGTTTGAATTCTAGGAATATATTTAAATCTCTCCTGAAATAAAGCCACATACTTCAGAACAAAAATATGTGCATCATTCAAAAGCACATGCACACACGAAATCCATGGACTGAAAAATAAACAGTGAAACCTTTGCTGGGTGATGGCCATGCTCTATATCTTGATTGAGATTTGGATTGCATAGTACATGTTTTACAAAAGTCACTGAATGATACACTTCAATTTATATATTACATATAAATTTTACCTCAAAAGACAAAAATCCTAAGCCAAAAACTCTAGTCAGTGATGTACATGCTACAGTGTTTAGGGGTGAAGGGCACAGATGCCTGCAACTTACTTTAAAATACTTCAAAAATTAATATGGATTGTTGGATGAATAGATGGTTAGCTATGTGAAAAAGCAAGTATTGTAAAATGTTAAAATATATATTACACATCAGTTTAAGTCCAATACTATTTTACTAAGCACACAATATGCAATTAGTTGCCAATTAGAAGTGGGTTACTTGTTCACTATTTAGTACACAAATGACATTTATTTATAGACACCATTTTGATTATCTCCAAGTTGTAAATTGTCACCATAAGATTAAAGTTAGAAAAATAACTTTTAAGTGTCATTTAATCTAAGAAATGTGAAGAAAATATAATTAGTGATTCTTCCATCAGTTGGGACTATGTGGCAATAATGATCTCAAAATCTTAGTGGTTTACAACAACAAAGGTTTGCTTCTCATGTCTATAGTGGGGTCAGGATTGACTCAACTCCATATTGTCTTCATTCTAGAACCCAGGATGAAAAAGCAGCCCTCATCTAAAACAAAATAGTCTTATGTCAGAAGGAAAAAGAACTGGTGGTGATGGACCATGGAATAGCTCTTAAAGTTTCTGTTCAGAAGTGAGACTATCATTTCCAGGCATATTCCAATTATCACAGCAAGTCACATGACCATACCTGCTACGGAGACATGTCATCTTCCATAGGCAGGGGCCCATGGAAGAGGCAATGAATATTTTTAGCAAAAATACAATCTACTGCGAAGTAATACAACTTTAAAATTTCATCAGAAATTTATTGAACTACTATGTGCTAGTATTTCTATAATTAAGGAAACAGCTTGACAAATGTTGAATTTTTCTGTGTTGTGTCTTTCCAAATTTATAAAACAATCACAGCTTATTCTATAGGATCCAGGAAAAGAATGTAAATGACTAAAACACCAGTTTTAAGACAGCAATGCCTAGAGTGGACTGCAGGGAGTACATGCCTTATTATCATCTTGCATTTTGGTGTGGCACATTGGTTACAGGTGGTGAGCTAATATTGATTCATTATTATTAACTGAGGTCCTTAGTTACATTAGGGTTCCTTTTTTGTGTGTGTGTTGTACAGTTTCATGGGCTTTAACGAATGCCTAAGGTTGTGGTGTATCCATAACCTCAGTATCATACAAAGTAGTTTCACTGCCTTGAAAATCTCAGGCTCAATATGTTCATCTTTCACTCCTCCCCCCAAATCTCTGGCAACAACGAATCTCTTTACTATGTCTATAGCTTTGCCGTTTCTAGATGTCATAAAGTAGAATCATACAGTATATATATAACCTTTTCAAATTGGCTTCTTCCACTTAGCAATATGTCTTTAAGTTTCCTCCATGTAATTTCATGGTTTGATAGCTCATTTCTTTTCATCACTGAATAATATTCTATTGTATAGATTATCAGAGTTAATCAATTCACCTACTGAAGGACATCTTGGTTGATGCTGGTTTGGGGTAATTATAAATAAAGCTGCTATAAACATTTTTGTAGACATGAATTTTCAACTCATTTGGGTAACTACCTGCGAGAATGATTGCTGGATCATATGGTAAGATTATGTTTAAATTTTTATTTTCTTTGCTCATAAATTTGTAGCTTGGGTGGGGTTTAGCTAATCTTAGATGTATGTGGCTGGGCTAAGCTGGGCTCATCTTTATCCAGTTAGGCTTGTATCCAAGCTAGGTTAGGATTAGTCCCTTCTATATGTTTCATTCTGGGATGAACAGCGATCCAGAACACATCATTATGGCAATAGCAGAAGCACAAGAGGCCAAGCTAACCCACACAGACTTAAGATCGGTGTTCATGTCATGATCATTAACAATCCATTGGCTAACAACTACACGGCCAAGACCAAAGCCAATATGTCAGAGATGAATACTCCACTGATTTTACTGGGAGACATTGCAAAGTCACTTTGTAGCAGAATACAGGAAAGGAGTAAAGAATTGGGAACATTAATCCCATCTATCACACTGGCCCATGTGACTAGACGGCATAATTTCTTTGAGTCTCAGTTTCTTCATCTATAAAATATGAAGAATTTCAAGCTACCATACAGAAGTATTGAGATGAGATTGTGTATACAAAATATTTCTAAGTTTTCAAAGCTCTACACATGTAAGGCATTATTACAGAAAATGTTTGTTGCCGTTAAAATGATCGTTTTCAGGGACTAGAAGCACAGAAGTCAATTGGTTTGTTTTGTTAGCAACAAAAAACTTGACATCGTTAAAAAATAATCATACTGATGTGGATATCCGTAGTGCATATTATAATTGACTTTTTAAGAATATTTACACCAGAGATTAAAAAAGAAATGGATATTAATAGAGAAGGGAAATATTAGCATTTTGCATTTTAAACACTAAGGCTATCAAGCTAGTATTATCTTCTCCTTACAAAGTGGCATTTATTAACTTTAGTACATGCTTTATCAATATTTTTCCAATAGAAATAATGATTCTACTGAAAGATCCTCTCAGTCTTTCCCAACCAGAGCATCCATCAAGATTCACTCTATAAATCAGTTTAATGTCTATCCTCTCACCTATATATCTTTTAGTCCAAACACCAATCTATTCACTTTTCTATCCCTTCACTCCCACCTATATGTTCATCATTCTAGATATCCCCTCACCTGTACATTCATCCATCACCCACCCATTCATCCATCCATCCAATATCTACACAATATCCACTGGTATTGAGCCAGACATAGGAATACCTAGATTAAAAAAAAAAAACTGCCCTAACCATCTGCTACAAAAACAAGTAGAAAACTTACATCAGAATGTGAAAAGTACTAGCAGAGATAAGCATCGCAGAGCACTATGGTAGTAGAGGAAACTCCTGTACTCGGAGAAAAGAGATACAGGAATTTTCTAGGGGAGGTGATACATTTGCTAAATTTTGAGGCAAAAATAGCGGAGAAGGAGCAGTATAAGAAATATAATAAAGCAGGATGAGTCTGGAGAAACCGCATGGTTTGATCTGGCTAGAATGTAGAATGAATAAATCAGATATGACTCTAAAAAGGTAGACACGGTTGAGATGGTAGATGGTCTTTCTTCAGTTCTGGTTTCAAATCTTATGAAGAAAGCAGCTGATTTCTATCCACCTACACGGTTTTGTTATCTTGGTTAGGGGTACTTTTTTCAAAGGTATGCTCTTTATTCTATTTTCCCCAATTTTCAACTGAGGATGTGGAGACCTCACCTCAGATAAATTTTGACAATTTAAAAGTAGCACCTAGCTAATGCAAGAAGAGGCCGGTATCATTAGTGGCTTCAAAAAGAGTAAAATACTGGGTAAATGTTACTCATCCAACTCTTCCCCTCCCCCAACTTTTTGTGTTTAGTAATAATAGTATTTGTGCATCTGCAAGGGTGAAAAAAAACTCTAGTTCTAACTATACCTGAGGAATTTGTAAGCAACTACGCATCTCTAAGTGTTAGCATTAACATCCAAGCTGTGGCGGGCAGCTTGGGTGGGATGAGGAAAAAAAAGAAAACTTAAGCGCAATAATGGAGTCCTGGCTTCTACAAAGCTTGCCTCTCTCTGCTCATGCAGAATTATCTTTCCTTCTGTCCCCACACTGATTCCACGAATTCAGCTTCCCAAGAAACAACTTATTCTGCACCTTCCACCTGAGCCGCCCAAGGAGGATGCCGCTTAGTAAGCTCCAGGTGCAGCCCCTGCCTGCTCTCCCCCTGCTGGGTCTTTCTCACCCGCTGGGCAGGCAGCAGGCCACTGGGACCCGTGCTGCTCACCTCCCCTCGCTGGGCAGACACTATGGTCATTTCTGCCCCACCCATCCCCACGGAGCCAATAAACAGTGTTCCCGGCCCCTCCTCCAGTCCTGACAGATAAGCCTCCCAACCAACCAGGCTTTGACTCTTTCTCCTCCAAGGCAGGCCCCACGCCCCTCCCAGTCCCACCGCTGAGAACCTCCCCAAGTAGGGAAAAGAGAGCTGGTAGAGGGTTATGTACTCGCTTGTCCTAGGACTATTTATTGAGTGCATGTTGGTGCCAAGTGTGAGTGGGGAGGAGGGCTGGGTGTGAGTAGGGGGTGGAAAGATGGGATGAGGAATAGGAGAACATAAAGTAAAGAAAGCACGCATGTTCATACTTTCCCAACTTAAGTACTCAGGGCGAGAGGGGATAAGTAAACAAGGGAGCAGGTGTTACATAAGGAAAGTGCTGGGGGCTCTCAAAGTAAAATATCAAGTACAGCAGTCCCCCCCCCCACCTTACCCTTGGCTTCAGTTACCTGCTATCAACCGCAGTCCAGAAGCAGATGTTCCACCTTCTGACATCATCAAAAGGGCATGGTGCCTACCTCATTCACCTCACTTCATCTCATCATCACAGGAAGGGCAAGTACAGTACAATAAGATAGTTTGAGAGAGAGAACCATATTCATGTAACTTATATTACAGTGTGTTGTTACAACTGTTTATGCTGTTATTAATTTCTTTCTGTGCCTAATTTATATATTAAACTTTATCATAGGTATGCGTGTATTACAAAAAAACAGTACATATAGGGCCCAGCACTATCCACAGTTTCAAGCATCCACTGGGGGTCTTGGAACATATCCCCAAGGGATAAGGAGGGACTACTACAAGCTAACTGAACTGGTAGATTAGGGAAGGTTTCTTGTAGGAACTGCCATTTGATGTGAGACCTGAAGAAGGAAGGAGTTAGCAAGGCAAAAGGAGGTGGGGAACAGAGGAGAGTGCAGAGGGGTCAGAGTTCCAGTAAAAGAAACAGCATGAGGGAAGGCTTCTGGTGAGAGAGATCACAGTAAGTTCCAAGCACTCAAGGAACACCAATTTGGATGGAACATGGAGTAGTCCAGCAAGAAGAAATGGAGCTGGACAAGGAACAAGAAATCAAATTCTGGAGGACTCTGTAATAGGTTGGAGGGCTTACACTTTCTCTTAACAAAAAGCTATCGAAGGTTTTTAAAGTAGGAAAGTGGCATGATCTAAAATTGACGAAGATCGCTTTGATGACAGTGTGGAGAATGTGTTGGAAGGCAAGACTAAAGGAAGGAAAATCAGTTAGGAGGTTAGTGCTGATCCAGTAATGTGAACTAGGATGGAAGCACTGGGGGTGAAACGATAGATGGATTTGAGAGATATTTCAGACATAGAATTAACAAAACTTCAATGGAGTAGTAGGTAAGTGAAGAAGGATGAAAAGTCAAGGATGACTGATTTCTGGCATCAGCAACTAGATGGATAGTGACCATAAAAGTTATCTCTTTCTTTCTTTCTTCTCCATGTCTTTACCACTTTTATAGCCATTATCTATAGCTATTATCTACTGCCTTTAGTGATTCTCATTTGCGTAGAGACTTTATTGTCTTCCTGGATTATAAATTCCTTGAAGATATGGACACCATTTTTTCAGGTTTTCTTTTGCTTAGACTGCACCACAAAGGACCCATTTGAATGATCAAATGAATGAGTGACCTCGAGGTTTTGAGCTTCAAAACTAGAAAAATTAAAGTTGCCAGGGTTCGAAGCTGTAGATGAACCTGAAGCTCTGAGAATCGATAGGCTCGTGGACTAAGAAGAGCGTAAACTAAGCCTAGACTTTGATAAATGTAATATTTCTATAAAGGGCCAGACAGTAAGTATTTTAGGTTTCTTGGGCCTGTCACAACTACTTAACTCTCTAAGGTAACACAAAAGTAGCCATTTACCATACATAAATGGATATGGCTGTCTTTCAATGAAACTTTATTTATAAACACAGTCAGTGGTCCAGATTTGGCTCATGGCTCATAGTTTGCTGACCCCTTTTCTAGATCATAATTTGCAGATTTGAGTACGACCTTGGGATAAGGAGTTGGCCTTGGAGTACAAACAACCTCAGAAAATCACAGACATGGCCTCAGGTCCCCTCCCATCAATATCTTTGTGCTTGGTACAATGCCAAACATATAGTAAGTGCATAGTAAATATTGAATCAAGGTCACCTGTGAATTCAGTATTAAAGAATCACGGAACCTGGTAAGACCTCTCCACCAAAAGTTCTTGGCAAATAACAGGAAATTAAATAGTAACAACCAAAGTATCATTTTGATGTCTGGCTTTTATTCTTTACTTTTCTCATTTACTATGTATCAGATATTGTGCGATGTTTGAGTTATGTTTTCCCCAGAATGATATGCTGAAGTCTTAACCCTCAGTACCTTAGAATGTGACCTTATATTTGGAAATAGAGTCATTGCACCTATAATGATTTAAGTTAAGATGAGGTCATATTGGAGTAGAGTGGGCTCCTAATCCAATATGATTGGTGTCTTTAGAAGAAGACAACTATGTGAAGACACAAGACAAGGAGAATGCTGCATGAAGACAGATGTTTGCAATGATACTTCTACAAGCCAAGGAACGCCTGGAGCTACCATAAGTTAGGAGAAGACATGGAACAGATCTTCCCTTGGGAGATCTTTAAGAGAGCATGACCCTGCTGAAATATTGGTTTTGAACTTGTACCCTCCAGAATTATGAGAAAACAAATTTCTGTTGCTTTAAGCCACCCAGGTTTTGGTACCACGCTATGGTCTAGGAAACTAAAACACTGAGACTTAAGGAATTTTTCATTTTTCCAAGATCACCTAGATAGTCTGAGATAGTCAGTATTCAAACCCCTGGCTCCCAAATCCATGCGCTTTTGGTTATACTGAGATGAATCAATCTTTGATCCTACTTTACAATGATAAAATGATGTAAATTCAAATATTGACTCACACCAGAAAAGTGGCTCTCTCTCTTTTATAATCACACTCTACAATATTCCCCATGGACAATATCTATCATCCATTTGTCTATCTATCTATCTATCTATCTATCTATCTATCTATCTATCTATCTATCATCTATCTATTGATTGATTTCTCTATCAATACTATCTTTAAAAATAAGGTATCTAATAGTATCCTTTATAGCTACAAGCTATAATTTCCACTTTTCTTTCCCTTCTTGCCTCACCCTATTCATTTTTTTTACTGTTTTTGAGTAAACCATCTTAATCTATAAATTTTTAAAAATTTAACTATGCATAAGTTTAAAAAAAAACTTCTCCAGCACACACCTTAATGAAGATTTTTTAAATATAGTCAATAAATGTCTCCAGGTGATATTTCCTAGAAATGAGAAAATGGAAGGTGAGATAAAGTAAATATTTTGCACCTTTTAAAATACATTATCTCCAATTCTCATTCCAACCCCAAGAGGCAAGCATTATTAACTCTATTTTTGGAAGAAGAAACTCAGGTTCAGAGAAGGTTAAGGAACTTGCTTAAGTTCAAAGCTAGTATAAGTTAGAGCCAACATTCCTCCCAGGTCTGTCTGGCTGCAAGGACCACACATCCTCAGTTTACCTTAGTCATATGCATTATTCTCCTTTCTTTCCCTGACTTTCTTCATGACATCATTTCCAAACTAGTTCCTTCCCAAAGAGTCATTTTCCATATTCACATAATACACTAAAACCCTTGTTTCCTTTCCAAAATTGGCCAGAAGCAATATTGTAAAGTATGTAGAAATCCTCTCATGGATCCTCTCATCTTTCAATCATTTGGCAGACTTTAGCAAATTGACCAGAACACCCAGCATTTTCTCTTTTCCTACATTCTTAGAAACCAAGGTGCCTTTCTCGTATATGGGAGACCCTCTATCTGGGCCATTAGTACTATCCTTTTTGTCTCTTCAGAGATCTTTTCTCTGTCTCAGATCTGTATTTTTCATCACTCCCTCCTCCTCTGCCACTTTCTCTCTGCTTACTGATAGACCTTCTTAAAAAACAAAACAAAACAAACAAACAAACAAAACCCCTTCCTTTAGCCTATCTCCCCCTCAAGTCACCACCAAATGGCTCTCTTTCCATCTTTTTTCTCCCAGCCCTTGAAAGGAATGTGTAGTCAACTCCATTTCCTCTTCAACTAACCCACTTGAGTCATGTTTTGCTCCCATCTTCCACCGAAAATGCTCAAAGACTACATGAAGGCCTCTTAAATATCAAAGCCAATGCATGCTTTGAGGTCATCACCCTACTCCATTTCTCTGCTGCATTTAAAGTTCTTATTATCTCATTTGGCTTAAAACTCTTCCCTCTCTTGGCTTCTGGAAGATTGCATCCACATATGCTCCTCTCAATTTCCTTGTTTTCTTCTTCCTCTGCCTTCTAACATGGCCCACTGCTTATCTCTCATTTCTTGCTGTCCTGAGAATCCTTCAACTCTGATAGCTTCAACCAATACCTTTATTCAGAGATATTCATCAGAACTATAGAGCTGATCCTGTCCTCATCTGACCTCCTCCTCAATATTTTCAAAGGACTTTTTCTTAAGATGAGTTTTGAAGAAAATGTAGAAATTTGCTATCAGACTCCCACAGTAGAGATAGAATATTCTGAGCAGGCAGATGCAAATCTTGTGCAGTTTAGTGGAGCTACAGCATGAAGTGAAACTGGTGAGCCATAGGGATGGGAGGAGAGATGACAGGTGAAGCTAGGTGGGGGTCAAATGATATTAGATTTTAGCTTGTGTATGGTATGGTACACCACCGTGGAATTCTAAGCAGAAGACTATCATGAGTGGCTCTGAATTTTAGAAAGTTCATCATGATTAGGAGGGTGAAGAAAGGCTGAGACTAAAGGCAGGAGGCCAATAAAGTTGTGTCAATAATCCAGGTGACAGATGATAGTGGAGTAAACTAGGATGATAGAAATGGCTTTGGAAAGTAGGGAGGATGGGCTTTTCTAAATTAGAAGCAAGAGAATTTGGTGATAAATCAAGTAAAAGGGTGCATAAAAAGGTGGACTCTAGGATGATGGGGTTTCTAGTTTGGGTAACTGAGTAGATGAAAAGCTATTAAGCATAATGGATTATAGAAAGTGAAGTAGATTTATTGGTCAATATTCATTCATTCATTCATTCATTCAACAAATAGACTTTTCCTGAATGATTTCTATTTTGGACATAAATTTGAGATGACTTAAAACATTCAGGTTTGAGATGTTTAGCAAACTGGCAGAGAAAGGCACCTAAAACTCAGAAGACATGTCTGTCTTGCATTGTTATTATTAACAATGTTGTGACATATGTTCTTGTGGGTAAATTTTTGCCCAGATGCTCACTTAGCTATATTGTGCCTGAGATATTAGTGAAATAAGAATTAGTTGAAATCTCTAATAGTCCAGTACCATGTTACTGATATTACTTCCTTAAATAATATCCTTTCAATTTGTGTTCTCATATGATTAAAATAATTTTTCCAAAAAAGAACAAATGCACAACTGCATAATTGAGCAGTATATGGCTGGTTTCTGAAAAACTGATATAGAATCAAAAATTTAAAAAAAATCCTCTTCATAAGCATTTTTATTACTCCTGAAGATATTGCTACCTTCACCATCTTTGGGAATGTCTTTTGAGTTCATCACAACATTTTATATATGATTACTATTCATTTATTCGTGATAGCTTTAAGAATAATTCTTAAAAGAACAATTCTTTTTGGGAGATGGGCAAAATTTGCAAAGAACTTAAGTGTATGTGTACCTTTTGATCCAGTAACTCAACTTTTAGAAAATTGAACTGTTCTAAATAACCCAAGCAATGGGAAAAGCTATATGCATGGTAATGTTTATTACAATTTTTAAAATATTTTTTTAAAGAAAAGGAAGCAATCTTGGCATCCAAGTTCATTTATAAGTATTCATTAAAATTATGGTTAGGAAAATTCTAGAAAGACATGGAAAATGCAAGAGAGAAAAAGCAGAACAATTTTAAGTAGATTATAATTACAATTATGTAAACAAATATATATATATATATATATATGAAAAATAATGGGAGTAAATTTGTCAAAATACCAACAATAGTTACTTTTGAATGAGTAAATTAAAGGTTATTATTTTTATTTTTCAAATTATCTATGTATCAAAGATTGGTCATTTTTGTTTTCCCAGGGACTACTGGCCCTTTTTCTGGTAAAAGTGCCTTCACTTTCCCTAGGGAATTGATGGTTCCTTCTCAGAGTTCATGTGGTTTCAGTGAGGTTGGTGCCACCCCTGCCAGGGTCATTAGAGGCCATTAGATCAGTTGAGGCAATTAGACCCAGTTCTAGGACTGTTATTTGAACTTTTGGAAATGATGTAGGTCTTTCCACTGTGAATTGCTAAGAGGATAGGATGTAAGTCTGGAGCTGCAGGCAGCCCTATTGCCATCATAGGGGTAGAATCCATCTGTGAAAAGAGCCAAGACGAGCAAAGCAGAGACAAGGTGGAGATAAGAAAACTGAATCCTAGGAACATTGTTTGAGCCTCTGGAGGTAGTCATGTCTAATGTAAAACTACTTCTGGGCTTTTTCAATTACATGAGCCCACAATTTTGTTTTATCTTAAGCCAGACTGATGTTTTTTCTCTTTTAATTTACAACAGAAAGAGCTCTCATTCACTGAATAATCAGATTATATTACTTTTATGTATTTTTTCTTAAAAGCATATGCATCAGTAAGCATTCCTGAGGCCTTCTAAACATTCTGAAGTTTGAATTCACTTATGGGGCTGCACTAGAAGCATGGATGAAATATTGATACTAATTTCAAGATTCCAGAAATTCCAACAATCTTGACCTTTCTCAGTCATATTGCCCTCATGAAGTTACTGAAGGATTTAAACAGAGGGAAGAAAGTAATACAGATGGACTTATTATGAATCAGGCTAGTGTTTGTTATTCCTCGCAATGGATCTCTTTGTCCCTCTTGCACCTCTCTTCTACTCTTAACAGCATCCCCTATTTCCTTTTGGGAATGACTTACTTTCCCAACTTGTCCCGGGTGGTCAGATTATCTAAATTAGGCCATTGGGGCCTTTTGGGAATTTTTTTCAAATACAAACTGAAGAAAGATTTTTTTTCCTCTGGAGGGGAAGCTGAAAGATGCAGGTGCTCAGATTCTAGCCTTATAGAGGATGCGGGTAGGAGGGAAAGAAGCCAATTTGCTGAGGAAAGCAGAGGCAAAACAAGTCCGAAGGCAAATTTATCCAGTTCTAGCCACCCCCAGGAATAAAATAGCTACATTCCTGTCATTCCCATAGTTTGATTATATGAGCCAATAAATTATTTGTCTTCCCCTAAAACACTTCCCATTGGATTTGCTCTTTTGCATCAGAAAGTCCTGACTAAATATATCTCCAGTGCAGTGTCCTAATAACCTAGGTAGGGTCCTGTGGCCACGCCTAAAGGCCACTGCAGATCTGTCCTCTCACTAAACCCAAATCTTGGGATTTGCCAATTTCTAGTCCGCGGCATGTTGTTGGAGACCAAGCCACCAAGCCAAGGATTTGCACTTAGGTTATATCTTAGTGTGTTTGGGCTACTGTAACAGACAACCATAGACTGAGTGGCTTATAGAGAATAAAAACTTATTTCCCATAGCTCTGGAGGCTGGGAAGTCCAATATCAAAGTGCCAGCAGATTTGATGTCTGGCGAGGATCTGCTTCCTGGGTTATAGATGGCCTTTTTTTTCACTGTGTCTTCACATGGCACGAGGGAGCTCTCTGTGGGCTCTTTGATAAGACCACTAATACCATTCATGAGGGTCCCACCTTCATGATCTAGTCACTTTCCGATGGCCTCACTTTCAAATACTGATACATTGGGGATTAGGTTTCAATATATGTATTTGGAGATGGGCATGAATATTCAGTCTTATCAGTGTATGAATGACAAAGACAGAAAATAATGCAACACAACAGGGCATATTTCGAATAGGGAAGCCCTCAATTTACCCACTTAGTTAAGTAGAAGGAGTGGGAGAGAGGGAAGGAAGGAGAGAGAGGGAGAGGGAGAGGAAGGGAGGGTCAGCCAAAGGATGAAGGAAACAGAGCGGGGGAGAGGGAGGGAGGGAGAGAGATTAAGAAGAGTCAGCTGTAAGGTGATAGATTCTTAGCTATAAAGAAGGAAGTAGATCTGTTCTACTGTTCCTTTGGCTTCTGTTTCATTGATTTCTGCTCTAATCTTTATTAATTCTCTCCTCCAGCTGGACTTAGGCTTTATTTGCTGTTCTTTCTCCAGCTCCTTTCGGTGTATGGTTACTTTGTATATTTGAGACCGTTCTTGTTTTTTGATAAAGGCTTGTATTGCTATATATTTCCCTCTCAGGACCACCTTTGCTGCATCCCAAAGGTTTTGAATAGTTACGTTTTCATTTTCATTTGTTTCCATGAATTTTTAAAATTATTCTTTAATTTCCTGGTTGACCCATTCATTCCTTAGTAGGATGCTCTTTAACCTCCATGTATTTGAGTTCTTTCCAAATTTCCTCTTGTGATGGAGTTCATTTCAAAGCATTGTGGTCCAAAAATATGCAGGGATGATCCTAATCTTTTGGTGCTGGTTGAGACCTGATTTGTGACCCAGTATGTGATCTATTCTGGAGAATGTTCTATGTGCACTGGAGAAGAATGTGTATTCTGTTGCTTTAGGGTGGAATGCTCTGTATATATCCATGAAGTCCCTCTGGCCCAGTGTGTCATTCAAAGCCCTTGTTTTCTTGTTGATCTTCTACTTAGATGATCTATCCATTGCTGTGAGTGGGGTGTTGAAGTCTCCTAACATTATTGTATTATTATCAATGTGTTCCTTTAATTTTGTTATTGTTTTATATAATTGGCTGCTCCCAAGTTAGGAGTATAAATATTTATAGTTGTTAGATCTTCTTATTGGATAGACCCTGTGTGATATAGTGTCTCTCTTCATCCCTTACTACAGTCTTTGGTTTAAAATCTAACTTGTCTAATATGAGGATTGCTACCCCAGCTTTCTTTTGATGTCTGTTAACATGATAAATGGTTCTCCACCATAGGATTTTTACTCTAGCTTTCTTTTGGGGTCCATTAGTGTGGTAGATGGTTCTCCATCCCCCCACTTTCAATCTGGAGGTGTCTTTAGGTCTAAAATGAGTCACTTGTAGACAGCATATGGATGGGTCTTGCTTTTTTATCCAATCTGATATCCTGTGTCTTTTGCTTGGAGATTTTAGCCATTTACATTCAGAGTAACTATTGAAATATATGAATTTAGTGCCATTGAATTACCTGCAAAGTCCCTGTTTCTGTAGATTGTCTCTGTTTCTTTCTGGTCTATATTACTTTTGGGCTCTCTCTTTGCTTAGAAGATGCCCTTTAATATTTCTTGCAGGGCTGGTTTAGTGATCACAAATTCTTTTATTTTCTGTTTGTCCTGGAAGCTCTTTATCTCTCTTTCCATTCTGAATGACAGCTTTGCTGGATAAAGTATTCTTGGCTGCATATTTTTCTCATTTAGCACCCTGAATATATCATGTCAGTCCTTTCTGGCATAACAGGTCTCTGGGGATAGGTCTGCTGCCAGTATAAAGTTCCTACACCTATAGATTAAGGAGTTCTAGTCTTGATCTGCTTTCAGGATTTTTTTCTTTATCTCTGAAATTTGCAAGCTTCACTATTATCTGTCAGGGTGTTCTATTTTTCTTTTTTTTTAATTTTATTTATTTATGTGACAGAGAGACAGCCAGTGAGAGAGGGAGCACAGCAGGGGAGTGGGAGAGGAAGAAGCAGGCTCCCAGAAGAGGAGCCCAATGTGGGACTCGATCCTGGAATGCCAGGATCACGCCCTGAGCCAAAGGCAGACGCTTAACGCCTGCGCTACCCAGGCACCCCAGGGTGTTCTATTTTTATTGACTTTGAGGGGTTATTCTCTCTACCTCCTGGGCTTGAATGCATGTTTCCTTCCCCAGATTGGGGAAGTTCTCAGCTATGATTTCCTTATATATATATCTTGTCCATTTCTCTCTCTTTCTTCTTCCTCTGGGACCCCAATAATTCTAATATTGTTTTGCTTTATGGTATCACTGATTTCTTGAAGCCTCCCCTTATGGTCCATAATTTTTTTTCTCTCTTTTCCTGAGCTTCTTTCCTTTCCACCATCTTGTCTTCTATGTCACTGTCTCTTCTGCCTCATTTACCCTAGGTGTTAGAGCACCCATTTTAGACTGCATCTCAGTTAAAGCATTTTTAATTTTGGTCTGATTAGATTTTATTTCTGCATTAAGAGATTCTCTAGTGTCCTTTAACACTTAAAAAAAAGCCCACTTTAAAGTGGGCTTTATTCAAGCCCAGCTAGTAACTTTATAATCATCATCCTGAATTCCAACTCTGAAATTTAGTTATATCCATATCAATTAGATATGTAGCAGAGAGTATTTACCTCTGGTTCTTTCTTTTGTTGTGAATTCCTCCTTCTAGTCATTTTGCCCAGAGAAGAATAGATGAATGAGAGAACAAAATCAAAAATATCAACCACAACCCAAGCAAAATACACACTAGACAAATCCAAAGAGGTCAGAACCCCCAAAAAAGAAAAGAAAAAGAAAAAAAAAAGGAAAAACCAGAGAATACCTCACAGGTGGACAAAACGGGGTGATCCAATTGGTCCTGGGTGTATTTTGGTCTGTTTGTTACAAGACACTAAATCTCAAAATTGTAAAGAAAGCAAATATATAAAAATAAAATTGAATACAGTAAAGGGATTCCAAAATGAAGAATATATCTATAAAATGTAAATGTAAAAATTAAAATTAAAAAAAGACTTAAAAACAAAGAGTTGATAAAATAGGAAACTATTGAAAAGGAAAAAAAAGAAAAAAGAAAAAGAAAATTTTATTCTTTAAAATATTTTATTTATTTATTTGAGAGAGGAAGAGCACAAGCAGGGGGAGTGGCGGAGGGTGGGGAGAGAAGCAGGCTCAACAGGGAGCCTGATTTGGGGCTCAGTCCCAGGACCCTGGGATCATGACCTGGGCCAGAGGCAGACACTTAACCAACTGAGCCACCCAGGCACCCCAGGGAAAGAAAATTTTAAGCTGAAAGACTAAAGACTCATGCAAAAAAAAAAAAATCTCTAATTCTATATACTATTTTCCCCTAGCACAGTTTTTTGGATCTGATGATCCATAAACTTGGTATTCACCTGAGGATCCTGTTGGTCTTCCCGGGAAGGGTCCTGTTGCACTGGTTTCTTTGCCTGGGCAGAGTTGCACCACCCCTTACTGGGCTCAGTGTAAGCTGCTTCACATTGCTCTATGTAGCTTTTGTTCCCTGAAGGCTTTTCCCACTCCTTTAGGGGATGAAAAAAGGTAAAAAGTGGCAGCGCCTGATCTCCAGCCCTGGAGCTAAACAATCAGGGCCCCACTCTTCTGTGCACCCTCAGGGAAAGATGGCCAATCCCTTTCATGTGCCAAACTCTGCAAACTCCTGTGGTGCATTCCCCACACCAATCTTCCCAGGAGAGAGAGGGGTGTCTCACTGCTGCCCCATCGCTTGCTGGGCTCCTGTTTTGTGAGCATTTGCCAGTTGGTGGATCCTGCTTGCACCTGTGCTGCTCCTCCCAGGGGAAGGAGCAGGGTCTCACAGCAATTGTCACTTGCGGGGCCTCTGTTTGGATAGTGGTTGCCCAATTGTTCCCAGGTTTGTGGTTTATGTCCATACCTAGGTGAGAAGCCACTCCAGAGCACTCTAATTGTAACCTGCTTCCCTGCTCCAATGCTGGGGAACTCTGCCACACTCAGGCACCCCTGGTCTTCCTGAGACCCTGGGGATCCTGAGACCACACTGACCTACCTACCCAGGACTCTGCCCCACTTCACTGCCTGAGCACCTTTCAGGCAGGGATGCCTCTCACTGGAGCAGACTTCTAAAAGTTCCAATTTTGCACTCAGGGGCTATATCACCTTCCAGTAGCTGGCTTCTGGAGGCTCCTCCCACCCCCCACAGTCATTTATCTTCCCCTCAGATTCACATCTCCACACCTCCTACTTTGCAAAAAGCGGTCGCTTTTCTATTTATAGAGTTGCAGCAATTCTTTTCTTAGATCTCAGGTTGAATTCACAGGTGTTCAGAATGATTTGATAGATATCTAGCTGAATTCAAGGGACCAGATGAAGCTCGTGTCTCCCAGCCTTCTTCCATTTTGTCTAAAGTGTATACCTAGGAGGGACTCTCTCTGCTCCTGTAGCAAAATAAACTTACCCATTGGCATGTTCCACTTTCAGTTTGTGGAAAATAGGATATTATGAGAAAACAGAATATTCCAGAAGCAACACCCCACACCATTGGCTCAATTACCAAAAGAGATGGAGTGTTAACACTGCCTATAAGTTTCATGGACTTTTACTCACCCTGGCACTTTTTTTACTCACCCTGGCACTTTCTTTCTGGGTGTACCAAATAAGTATGCCACTTCTTAGGAGGTGTTTTTGGTCTGGGTAATGGAAGACTTGTCACACAGACAAAAATAAATAAATAAATAAATAAATAAATAAATAAATATATATACACACAATATATATATATGGAAAAGCTACTTGCCATACAAAAAATACATGTATTTATAAAATTTATTATATATGTGTGTGTGTGTGTGTGTATCAAAGCTACGTACAGACGTCATGACAAGAGCCTTTGTTCCTACCAGAAAACACATTTACTCTCTGAAGCTGTGGCTATTGCCCTTCACAACTGAATCATGTGAGCTTCCAGAAGGTTTGTTGTGCCCTCAACTTTCCCCTGGGAAAATAAAGTTATCTTTATCATAAGAGTTAGTGGGAACACACATTAAGTGACTTAGCCTCTCTATGCCATAGATTCTTCATTAGTAAAATTTGGATTATAGTACCTACTTGAGAATTGTGAGAATTAAATGAGCTAATGCACATAAGGAGCTTAGAATGTAGCTGGCACGTAATAAGCACTCAGTATAGGTTAGCTGTTGTTGTCCTGCTCCTTCAGGGTAAACTGTGAAGGCCCTTTCCTGTTAACACTTCTCAAGGAAATGATGGTGGATGGTTTCTGCTCCTGCATCCTCATGCAATGTCCTCTAATGAGATTTCGGAGCATAGTGCATTCAGATTTTCTGTTGGTGGCTTTTCTATAAAGACACACTAGTGTTTGGTGAAGTGATATGTGAAGTGAACCCAAAGTGGAACTCCCCGCCCTACCCTGGAAGGAAAGTAGATATTTGTCCACTAATCAGTGGGAAACTTACATGTTTCTAGGGAAGTAAGGTTGGCATGTTATTGTTATAAAATCTTCTGAGTGGCTTGGGATGGTATCTTGTGGAGAAGAGGACTCTTCTAGTCAGGTTTGAGACTTCATTCTGTCCCTAAAATACTTTACTTTAGAAAACTCACTGATGTCTCTATGCCTTTTTTTAATCATTTGAAAACTGAGCATTAAAAAGGATAAGCTTCAAAGTCCCTTTCAGGTCTAACATTCTAGAATTATGTAAAATGTGAATCATAATGTTTAGAAAAAAACATAAGGAAATAGGTCTCTCCTCCATGTGGGGCCACACTCATAATTTCTGAACACCTTATTAAAGATTAGAGGGGGGAAAAAACTCTAACAGGCCCAATCTGGCTATTTTAAGGTCCCATTAACATAACTTCATGAGACATTTTGTAACTGACTCTTGTAAATCTGCAGCTCCAAGCTCAAAAAAGTTCTCAGACCATGCTGTGTTGGCACTGAAGAGAGGGGGTGGCTGAGGGAGAAAAATGAGTATATGTCCAAATCCCAGTACAATGTACCAAACTCTGCAGTCACATTGTACATTGTCTGGGCCGGAAATTGATGATATGCTCCTGACTCAGATGAAGACTTTCTCAGCACGTATCCTGTTTGTCCACTAGAAACCATCCAACTGCCTATTAAGAATAGAATGAATAAACAAATAGTGGAATATTCATGAATGAATTCTATTAATGACCATGAATGTACTACTGTACATACAATGTGAATAAATGTCACAAAATTGATATTGATCAGAAGTCATATACAAAGGAATACATATTGTATGATTCCATTCAAAGTTTAAAAAGGAAAATGTTAATTTATGATATTTAGATATTAGGATAGTAGTTACTTTTGGAGAAGAGGGTAGAGATTAGGAGGGGGAGTGAGAGAAGTTACTTGGGTATTTATTATACCCTACTTCTTGATCTGGGAAGTACATGGGTATATATATTACTTTGCAAAAATCCATCAAATTGTGTACTTAAAATAGGTAGTTTGATAACATTAAGGAACATTTTAAATTGGAGTTTTACCCACAACAAATGATAAGATACATTGAAGAAATGGAATATTCACAATTTCTATAACTTCCTGAAATTTGTTTTGCATAGAACTTCCACACTCTTTGCAACTAAAGGAATGGATAAGATTTTGCAAAATTGAGAGGGACCAGTAGGAGTAGAGAGAGAAGTATGAGAAAAGCATAAAGGTGAGCAAATGCAGATCATGTTCAGGGATGAGTGATAGGTGGAGAATCACGTTAAAGGTGGCTGAGAAGGGACTTTGGGGCCATACCATGGAAGGTTTTGAATACAGAACAGGGTTTGTTTTTCATCTAACAGGCCCTAGAAAGCCAATGAGTTTGAACAGGGGAATAATATGCCTTTCCCACAGTTTCTTTCTAATTTTAATATGGTGAGGGGTGGGAAAGGTACCTGAATTTATTCAGAAATGTTTTTGTCCTAGTCTGATGGGTACACACACATGTGCACATATATGTAAGTAATGTACTTATATATAAAATGAATATATCCCCCACAACCATCCAAGGAAGTGGGTTATTCTTATTTCACAAATGAGGAAATTGATGCTTACAAAGCCTGAGTTACTTGTAGGAGGACAACAAAAGTGGCCTTCTGCCAACAGTAGGACAACTTTGCTTTTTTTTCCGAGTGACCCCAGGGTGCAGAGCATAGAGGGATTCAGCAAGTGATTTATTCATTGGAGGTGGGAGGTGTGAGTAGGGAGAAGAAGCAAAGAAAGCTTCAGCAGCGTTCTGCAGAAGCCACCATCCAGGGCAAGTGGCTGGCATGGTTTCCATAGTTACAGAAATCCACCCTGCCACAAAACCTCACCCTCCTCTTAGCCCAGAGAACCTGATTTGATGATTTCACTCAAGCTGCGGAGTCAGCCACTCAATCCTGTGTCAGCTCAGGGCGCTGCCTCTAGAAAAATACTTTTTATTTTAGCAGGTCATTATTAACGATTATTCTTTCTTGCCTTAGAAATGTTCTGCTCAGTGATATGCTGGGTGAATGAGTGCTTTTTGAAATTTTCCATCTCCTTCATAGCTTTCAGATTTGGCTCATGTGAAAAAGAGTCGAGGAGGTGGAAAATTCCCTTTACTCATATTGAGGTCTGTATCATTGATTGTCTATATGTGAATCTATGATGCACCATTTTCTCATGAACATCCAAGAGTAGTTTTAAAGTCAGAGGTGGTTTTGGTTCAATTCCAGACCCATACAGCCAAAAGCTAAATAAATTATTATCAGTCACATATCTAGACTGTTTTCTTGCTTTTGCATTGCTTAATAAAGAATTTCTTAGTAATTCTTAACACCTGGTATTCAAAGGAATTGGATAATGTGGTGTTTCAAGTAATTGAATATTATGAGTAACTGAGTTGATACAGAAACACAATCGACATAGGAGACCAAGAATATTTAGGGAATAAGATTCACAATTGTATGCAAGAGGCAATGTTATTGCAAAGCACTTAAAGCAGAATTGGAATCGAATCGGCTAACTACAGAGACTCTAAGCTTCCAAAGATAGGAACATCAATGAGTTCCGTGTGTACCCATTTTAGAAATACATAAGCTGAGGCATTCCTTTTTATCTACAAGTTTATTACACCTGAAAGCACAGACCCTCATTATGTAACCACTAAAAAGTCATTTAAACTTTCAAGCTTAATTTTCCTTAACTGTAAAATGGAGACAATCTTAATACCACCTTTCTGGAGTTGTTTTGAAGTTTAAATGAGACAGTAAATGAAAAAGAACTTAGCATACGGTATGCGCTCATTAAATGTCAGAGTAATGTATTCTCTTAGTGCCCCACCTGGATCCTCTTTACAGGCAGTGCACCCACCCCCTGGCTGCCATTTGTGTTGGCTGATAACAATTCACAGCTGCCCCTACTCCTGAAAATAGTCCTCCTCCACCACACAGGAGCCTTCTTGCCAGGAGGCAACGCCCCCTACTGCCCGGGGCAGATTTGAACCAATGGTAACAGAGTTAGCGGCAAAAAAAAGGCTGGCCCCTTTGCCTCAAAGTGGGATCATTTGGTGGTGCAGTTCCAGCCGCTCTGCAGAATTAAACTGAAACTAGTCTTCAGCAGGTATCAGTCTCTTGTTTAAGCTTTCTACTTCTGTCCTACTCTGCTTTCACTCCTCTTACCTTGTGAGCACTTTCCCAGTCACTTAAAAGAAACTTCATCTCCATTCTGGCTGCTCAGGAACCCAACTGAAGACCGTTGGCATCAGAAATGGTCTTAGGAAGCCAACCCTGGGAATGGAATGCCGGGATTGGCTCACTTGCTGGCTGGATGGCAATGAGGACCCGCAGCTGAAGGTAGGTGAAGAATTGGTCATCTCTGCTATGCTACACAGTGGGATTGCTAAGATTTTCATCTGTAATGGGCTGGGATGGAATTGAGGTGGAAGGAGATGTGCTGATTGGTGTAATGTCTCAGTCTTTGAGAGGTGTAAGAAAATAATTATAAGGTCTCTGGAACTGGATGGGTAGCCGAAGAGATAAAATTACAGATTTGGATTTATTGATCAAAAATTTAAAGTAAAACATGAGAACGAGGAGACCTGAACTCCTGGGGCTGGGACGGCGTTGGGGCAAAAACAGCTGAAGATCAGGCACGGGAGCTGATTGCAATAATGCGAAGCTCTGAGAAAGAGAGTGTTCAGCTTTGGCAAGTCTCTTAAGCCAAAGCTTGGGGCCTTAACCCTGAGACTTGGGAGAGATATTTCTGCCTAGATGCATTTTGAACTTTGATTCCCCTAAACCCTCTGATTCTGGAGAGGCAGCCTATTTCTCATTATCAAAGATAGAGCTTCCTACCCCCTCTTTGCTTGAAGACTGCAAAGAGACTTCAAATAAGGCATTATAAAACAGTGCAGGGTCCTTTGTAGGATATGCTCTCCATTCCGCTCTTGGCCACTGGACTCATCAAATTTCAGCGTAGCTCAGTTAGAAAAGTTCTGGGCCAGCCAAGGGGCAGATGATCTTATATCTTGAAGGAGCCTCAGGACCTAAAGAAAATTTATTGGCAGAAGCTGGGAGAGTGTATCTAATAGAGGACCCTGAGAGTGATTGACCAAAGGGGAACAGAATATAAAATTGCTTAAGAGAAAGTTTGTGGATATGGGAACACTTCGCCACGGTCATAAGTTAATATCCTAGCATGGGCCTAGGAGATGACTCTGAATTGTTGCACTAACTTTCAGAGGATTGGAAAAAGCAATGACCTACAACAAAGTGTAGTAAAAATGCAAGAACTACTGCAGAAAATGATGGAGGAAGGAATAGGAAAGCTCAGAGAAGTGGGTATGCTGGATTGGATCTGCTGTATGAGACCAGAAAACGCATTAACTGCCCAAAATTCTCAGGAGGGGCCAGAGGTCACTCCAATTAGTAAGGTAATAAGGAATGCACTGGTGAGGAGGACATTGGTCTCTTTGAGAATCTCAGTAGTCTTTTGTAGGCTAGAACTGATGGTTACATAGTTGCACTCCCTTAGAGCAATGGGGTAGGATTCTGGAAAAAAGCAGAGGCCAGGTGGCAGCACTTAACTGTCAGAAGCGAAGGTGACTAATGAGCACAAGGTTGGAATGGCAGCCAGAGACTACAAGAGACTCCTGATTTAAGGAGACAGACAGGCTCAAGGTGAAGGGATGGAAAAATATATTCCGGGCAGGTAGAAACTAAGAGAAAACAGGCTATACTTATTTCAGACAAAATAAACTTTAAGCCAAAAATGCAAATAAAAAGCAAAGAAAGTCATTATATAATGATAAAGGGGTCAACTCATCATGAAGCTAAAACAACTGTAGATTCCAATTGCGCAATACAGTGGTATTAATTAACTATGGTCACCATGTTCTACATTAGATCCTTAGACCTTTGTCTTATAGCTTAAATTTTGTGCTTATAGCTTAAATTTTGTGCTTATAGCTAAAATTTTAGGTAAATTTTGACAACCTTTCCCTTTTCCCCCCATTCCCTAGCAATCATTTTTCTACTCTGTTTAAATGAGTTTGACTTTTTAAAAAATTCCATACCTAGGTGATACAACTTGGCATTTTTTTTCTCCGCTTTATTTCATTTAGCATAATACCTTCAAGTTCCATTTATGTTGGCAACATAATTGTTTCAAATGGCTGCATGTCCTTCTTTCTCGTGGCTGAATAATTTCCCATTGTATGTGTGTGTGTGTGTGTATGTGTACAAACACCGCACCTTTATTTATTCAGCTATCAATGGACACTTAGATTGTTTCCATATCTTGGCTATTGTGAATGATGCTACAATGAACATGGATGCGCAGTTATCTTTCATATCCTGTTTTCATTTCCTTTGAATATATATCCAGAAGTGGGATTGCTGAATCATGGTAGAGGTTTATTTTTAATTTTTGAGGAACCTTCATATTCTTTATCATAGTGGCTGCACCAATTTACATTCCTGTCTACAGTATACAAGGGTTCCCTTTTCTCTACGTCCTCGACAGTACTTGCTATCTTCTGTCTTCTTGAAAATAGCCATTCTGACAGGTGTGAGATGGTATTTCATTATAGTTTTGATTTGCATTTCCCTGATGATTGGTGATGTTGAGCACCTTTTCATGTACCTGCCAGCCATTTGTGGGGTTTTTTTTTGGCGGGGGGAGGGGGGAAGTTTATTGAGATCCTCTGCCCATTTCTTAATTGGATGGTTCAGTTTTTGTTTTCACTTTTTTTTTTGGTTCTTGTTTTTGTTTTGTGTTTTGCTATGAGTTGTATAAGTTCTATATTTTAAGATTTTATTTATTTGAGAGAGTGTGAGTGTGAGCATGATTGGGGGAGGAGCAGAGGTGGAGGGACAAGCAGACTCTGTGCTGAGCACAGAGACCAGCCTGGGGCTCAAGCCCACAACCCTGAGACCATGACCTGAGCTGAAACAAGGTCAGACCCTTAACTGACTGAGCCACCCAGGCTCCCCAAGTTATATGTATTTTTGACATTAACCTCTTTTATAGGATGTGCAAATATTTTCCCCAATTTGTAAGTTGCCTTTTCATTTTGTTGATGGTTTCTTCGCTATGCAAAGCTTTTTATTTTGTAGTTCCACTTAACCTATGTTTGCTTTTGTTGCCTTTGCTTTGGGTGTCAAATCCAAAATATCATTGGCAAGACCGATGTCAAGGAGATTACACCTATGTTTTCTTCTAGGAGTTTTAAAGTTCCAGATCTTACATTTGAGTCTTTAATCTTTTTTGAGTTAATTTTTGTGTATGGTAAAGATAGTGGTGCCTGTGTCTGTCCAGTTTTCCCATCACCATTTATTGAAGAGTCTTTCATTTCCCCGTTGTATATCCTTAGCTCCTTTGTTGTAAATTAACTGGTTGTAAAGGTGGGGGTTTATTTCTGGGTTCCCTATTCCATTGATCTGTGTCTGTTTCTATGCTAATACCACACTGTTTTGATTACTATAGCGTTGTACTATAGTTTGAAATCAGAAAGTATGACGCCTCCAGCTTTGTTTTACTTTCTCAAGATTTGTCTATCAGGGGTCTTTTGGGGTTTGATACTAATTTTAGAATTATTCTATTTCTAACACCATCAGAATTTTGATAGAATATATTTGCATATAAGAATTTGTGACCTGGGACATCAGTGGGAAAAGAAAGCATTCTGCGCAGTGGTAGTGCTGGAATGGCCTAACAATTTGTAGGAAGCAATCAGGTCCATAACCTGTTAGAGGGCAGGGACCGCTTCTACACATCTTGAACCTCCAGTGCGGGCACATAGATACTTGTTAAGTAAATATTGAACTTATTTTAGTATGGACTTACTAAGAATTAATCATAGTAAAACAAGAAATTATGTGATTGCCAATTTTCTGTATCAGTATGTGCTTATAATTAATAAATCAATAGTGAAAGGATCAACAGATTTGATTGCGTAAAGTTTTCTACAACTTTGCTATATTAAAAAGCAAACTAAAAGGCAAGTGCCAAAGGGTTATTACTGCAAAGTAATAAGAAAAGAACTAAACAGAGTCACTTGAGTGGCTCAGTTGGTCGAGTGTCCATCTCTTGATCTCACGGGTCTTGATCCCATGGGTTTTTTTTGGTTTTTTTTGTTTGTTTTTTTTGTTTTTTTATGATATGTTAGTCACCATACAGTACATCATTGGTTTTATATGTAGCGTTCCATGATTCGTTGTTTGCGTATAATACCCACTACTCCATGCAATATGTGGCCTCCTTAATACCCTTCACCAGGCTGGCCCATCCCCCACCCCACCCCCTCTAAAACCCTAAGTTTGTTTCCCAGAGTCCATTGTCTCTCATGGTTCATTTCCCCCTCTGTTTACCCCCCCTTCATTTTTCCCTTCCTTCTCCTAAGGATCTCCCTGCTATTCCACGGTTTTGAGTTTGAGCCCTGCATCGGGCTCCATGCTGGGTGTGGAGCCGACTTAAACAAAACACAAAAAAAACCCCTAAGCATTAGATAAACAAAGTTTATGGAATGATAATTCATTAAAATGAAATCATTGTAGGGGTGCTTGGGTGGCACAGTCGTTAAGCATCTGCCTTCGGCTCAGGGCGTGATCCTAGCGTTCTGGGATTGAGCCCCACATCAGGCTCCTCCACTGGGAGCCTGCTTCTTCCTCTCCCACACCCCCTGCTTGTGTTCCCTCTCTCGCTGGCTGTCTCTGTCAAATAAATAAATAAATCTAAAATAAATAAATAAATAAAATGAAATCATTGTAAACAAATATGTAGAAATACATATACAAAGGCATTTACTCCCCCTAAATTAGCAAAATAAAATTCCCATAAAAATATGTAATGCTAGTGAATACGTGGTTAAACAAGTACGTGCATGTATGCCTGGATGCAGTCTAAATTGGTGTAATTGTGGAAGTTGATTTTTTGTAAAATCTACCAAGAATCATGAACCTATAAAGAAGGTTTGGTCCCATTTTTACAGTTTTGGAAATAATCCTAAGGAAATATCTATCCTATGAAAATAATCCAAATTTTAAATTAAAATTTAGACATTAAGATATTCAGGACAGTCTTATAACAAGATTGGAAACATTAAAGTCTATAGTAAAACAGTTAAGTAAGATATGGTATCTGTTCTGTAGACTATTTGTAATCATTAAATGTTATGACTGTGAAGATTATCCAGGGTCATGGAAGTACAATTACTGCATAATGAACCGAGCAGGCTGCAAGGTGCTTGCCAGCTCTACTTTTCCTTTTTGTCAAACCAAGTGCCAGTTATGCCTCTGAAGGTTTTTATTTTACCCACAAATTGTTAAATATTGTATCATCTAACTCCTGACCACAACTTTTTGCACAAAGGAGGAATGCTCATCTCAGTGGACTCTTAATCTGGACAGTTGCAGTTTTTAGTTTGTGAATGATTTCTGTTATCACTTCACAGAAAAATTCCATTGCTTTCCTCTGTACTTTTTAAGGAGTTCCTGATAATTGGATGGATTATAGAACTTTTAAAATTTCTATCTTTGTCTTTTTAAGAATTACTTCATGATAGATTTCTTCAACTTTATCCTCTAAATTCTCTAGAATTTTTCATTTCAGCTATCCTATTTTCAAGAGCTCTTTTTTGTCCTGATAGTTCCTGTTGCAGGGATATTGGGCTCAACAAATATTCCAGGCGCTTCTCTTTCCCAGCCTCAGTTAGACTAAAACTAGTTCTGGCCAATGGTCTGTAAGCAAGGTGACCTATGTCACTCCCAGGCTGAGTCAGTTAAAAGCTACTGTGCCTCGGCCCCATTCTTCTCTCCTCCTGCAGTGGTGTTCTTATAAGCCACATGTAAAGATGGTGGCATCACAGAATGAAGGGAGCCTGGATTTCTGAGTTGCAGATAAAGAACAACCACCTCTGAGTACTTTGGACTTGGTATAAATGAGAAACTTGGTTGTCCTAAGTCATTGAAACCTGAGCTTATTATATTTTAATGAATACAGTTTCTTTCCCATAGTACTATCTTGTTTTATGAATGTAGTGTTGTTTTCTCCTCTCAAGATACTGAAAATAATTTTTCTGTTCTTTGTATAGTTTTTTCCCTTATTCATTTTTCTCATTTGTTGTTTCTCTTTTTTTATGTTAGAGGTTCTCCTTAAATGTCTTATGATTTTTGACCATTCGATTTTAAAATAAGGTACTAAAATCTTGATATGAAGTTTTGTATGCATGCATGAGTCTCGGAGGCTGTTGGATTCCACCATAATATAACGAGGAGCTAACTCTTCATTGAGAGAACCACATGTGTAAGTATATGAAAATCTTTGCGGCTATCTAATATCCCAGTAGAAGAATCCTCCAATATTTTGTCTGGGAAGTGGGATGGCACATATGTCTGTCTACGTTCTGAAAGCAAGATCAGGAAAGGAAGTTGAGGTTTCCATTGTTTAAATGCAAACTTCCACTAAATTTCCCATTTTTAGTACCTGATGTTTCCATGTTCGGAATCCTTCTTATTCAATTTTGTTAAAGAATCAACCTCTGGCTTTCTCCAGGGTGGGTTATCTGGCTGTCTAGTTTTGGAAAGGGGGCCTGGGAGGATCCAACTGCTCCTTGGATAGCTTCCAACCAAGCCCCTTATTTTCAGTCCTATGCCTCCCCTTCATCTTTGGTAATGCCTGGGTCTCCAAATGCTAAGCCTTTCTAGGAACCTACTAGGCAAGTTACCTTTGCTCTGCAGGCTTGTGGGCTGGCACTTACTCCACTCTGCAGAGTCTGTCGCTGCAACTCCATCTGGTATTTGGACTCAGAAGAAATGATATCTTCCCAAACTGCCAAATTATATTATCTATAGTTTCCTTCTATGTTCTCCTGTTCCTTGTGTATTTATATATTTTTATTCCTTCACTGTGACTTTGTATTTTAGGGGCAGAAAGGGTGATTTTTTTTTTAAAGTAAATGGTAAACCACCTTATTTAACTGGAGATATATTGCTTTCATAATAGAAAAATCTGAAATAATGACAGGAAAATGCCAACACTGCTCACTATGAATTACCGAGATCTATGTAAGTACAGCAAGAAGGTGGCCAATGCTCTACCCACTCTCCTCCCTCAGTATCTGCAAAGGTTTCAGAGTAATGTAAGTGATTGTGCAGTTCTTGGAGTCTTAACATCTAATAATTCAATTTCACACATATTTATTGATGAAAAAAATCAAATTGAAATCTTTTTCCAGAACTGTTTTCTGGAAATTGGCACAAATGGTACAAGCAGAAATTAATATTTTAGCTTTTTATTGCTTCTTTGCTTATTTCTCCAAGCAAAACTGTAAACATGAAAAATTGACTTTTATGGAGAATGGAATGGATATAAAAGTTATCATTTGGATTGACTATATTGTGACCTATAACCTCAGACATATTTCATAAATGTTAGTCATGTTTTTATTGTATGTTTTATTGGTTCTTTTAAAGTTTCTGTTTTATAAGATTAGTTTTTCCTTCTCATATTCAACCATGAGCCATAAGCTTCATATTTCCCTGATTTATCCTCCCTCCCTTCCCCCCTTCCCCATCATTATATTTCTTGAGAATCCATCCTCAGAAAAAATCCAAAATTTAAAAAAGGCATTAAGGTATTCATGACAATCTTATTTACAAAAACAAGAAATAAAAAACAGCCCCTGCCCCAACCCCCAATACACCCACACCCACACCCACTGATGTAACCCCCCCCACACACCTTCCCCAGTCAGGTATCCTTCAATACACAAGGAAGGGACTGGCTCTAGAGAAGAACGCAAAAAGTTCATCTTTCATGACAGGAAGAAGGCAGCGTGTATGGGTGCAGATGGTCAGAGGTGGGTAGATGAGGTAGTGTGAGTTTTTGGAAATTCTCTTCTAATTTTCTCCAATTTTGTCAGGAAAGTAAGAAGCAAGGTCCCCTCCTGAGAGTTATCATGGGGGCAGAGGTGTTGCACATGTGAGTAGAAAGGAGAAGGTATGAATTGGTCCTCTCCCAGAGTGGGAGAGAGAATGTACTAGGGGAATCCAATGATGTTGCCGGGCAGCCTCTAGGGCCCCCTTGAGGTTAGGGGCACAAATCTAATATAGGTAAGTCAACAGCATTCTATGTGTGTTTCTAGACACTTTCAGCTGCACTGAGTTCATAGGCCAGTGTGGCAGTTCAAAATAGTCAAATTTGAGTTTAGCCAAGTAAGTACAATGAAATGAGGGAAATGGGAAATGATATATGCGCAGAAGTTACTAAGGATTGACTATGGAATGTAAGCTGGCTAAGGAGGGAAGGGGGTGGGGACATTGGGGGGTAAGGGCAGTGAAAAGATAGCAGGATCACTGGATTACAGGTCCAAGTGAGGTCAGAGGAATTTTTGCATCTGGGGCTCTAGAGGGAGATAGCTGAAACATAGGGGAGGTGGTGTCATGGAGTTTGTATCATGGAATTATTGCAATGATTTGTTATGACAGGGTTATTTGACCTATAACATGAGAGTGAGATCTTGAGGGAGAGCAGAGGACAAGATTCTCAAAGTAGAAATGTTTAGCGAAGTGAGAGGCCAGGATGCACAGTTTCACTTTCCTGTGTACTAAGTCAGCAAAAATTAAGACTGAAGTAATGCTGGAGAGAATGACAGTGAGCCCAGTGTCACTAAGTTATAACTACAATGAGGGGCAATGAGTGATATAGTCTGATGTGTGATTCAAAACTGGAATATTTTGAGAGGAGAGAGGGAGCATGGTCTGAAAGTGGCAATGAAGAGCAAAGAGGACGTCCTCCCACATTGAAGCCCAGACTTCAGAGGGCTATGGAAGAAAACACAACCCCTACTCTACTGGAGGCATTTATCCTTGGGGGGAGTTGAGTATTCTTTAGAGTCAAGCATGCAACAGGACTGCTCTGGGAAGACTGGGGATATAGGGGATTTTTGGTGATGATGGACCATGTGTTCAAGAGAGCACAGTAGATGGTTTGGGGAATTTGGAAGGAGGGGGATATGGTGAAAGAACTGGGGTTATGCAGAGCCATATAGGGATGAGAAGTGACTTGGGAGTCTGAGGCTTCTTGTGGTGACTGACACCACTAGGATAGAAGCAGTAAGGAGACTGGTTCGGGTAGACCAAAGAGAGATATTTAATTTTTTAACAACTTTATTGAGAATTTGACATATCAAAAATTTTATTTAAGATGTACATTTTCCCCAGTTTTATTGAGCTATAACTGGCCCTTAACAATTGTAAGGTTACAATTGGTTACAATGTGTTAATTTGATGCATTTATATATTGCAAAACGATTACCACCATCGTGTTCGCTAACACCTCCATCATCTCACATAATTACCATTTCTTTTTTGAGAACATTTAAGATTTACTCTCTTAACAACTTTCAAGTATGTAATTGTTAGTGTTGTTAACTACAGTCACCATGCTGATCTCCAGAACATATTCGCCTTATTGTGGGAAGTTTGTATCCTTGACCAAGGTCTCCTCATTTCCCTCACCCATGTTTTGACATGTGTAAACATTGTGAAAAGATCACCACAATCAAGTTAAGTAACTTTTCCATCACCTCTTTGTGGTTACCACTTTGTGTGTGTATGTGTGGTCTAAAGACTTGATCTAAGATCTCTTAGCAAATTTCAAGTATACAATTCAGTTTTGTTAGCTATCCTTACCATTCTGAGCAATAACTCTCCAGAACTCATTCATCTTGAATAGCTGAAACTTCGTACCCTTTGACTGTCTCCTCATTCTCTCCTCCTCCCACCCCCACTCTCTGGCAGCTAGTATTCTACTCTCTGCTTCTATAATTTCAATTATTTTAGATTCCATATATAAGTGAGATCATGCAGTATTTCTTTCTGTGCCTGGGTTATTTCCTTTAGCATAATACCTGTAAGTCCTATCTATGTTGTCACAAATGACAGGATTTCCTTCTTTCTCATCGCTGAATAATATTCCATTGTACATCTATACCACATCTTTATTCATCTGTTGATAGACACTTAGGTTGTTTCTATATCTGGCTATTGTGAATAATAGTGCAATGAACAGGGGTGAAGATATATTTTTGAGATCTGGATTTCAGCTCCTTTGGGTATACACTGAGAAATGGGATTTGATTGCTGGATCATATTGTACTTCAACTTTTTTTTTTGAATTTTTTTAGTTTGTTTATTCAGCAAGCCTTCCATGTTGGTACAGACAGCTCTACCTCATTTTTTTTTTAAAGATTTTATTTATTTATTCAACAGAGATAGAGACAGCCAGAGAGAGAGGGAACACAAGCAGGGGGAGTGGGGAGAGGAAGAAGCAGGCTCACAGCAGAAGAGCCTGATGTGGGGCTCGATCCCACAACGCAGGGATCACGCCCTGAGCCGAAGGCAGACGCCCAACCGCGGTGCCACCCAGGCGCCCCCTACCTCATTTTTTTAAAACAGGGTGGGGCATCAAAATATATTTAACTTTTACCTTGCTGATGGATATTCAAATTATCTGCAGTTTTTCACTATTATAAAGTGTTCTGTAGTGGCCATCCTTGTGCCTATATACTTTTTTTTTTATATTATGTTGGTCACCATACAGTACATCCCTGGTTTTTGATGTAAAGTTCGATGATTCGTTAGTTGTGTATAACATCCAGTGCACCATGCAATACATGCCCTCCTTACTACCCATCACCAGTCTATCCCATTCCCCCACCCCCCCTCCCCTCTGAAGCCCTCAGTTTGTTTCTCAGAGTCCATAGTCTCTCATGCTTCATTCCCCCTTCTGATTACCCCCCCCTTTCCTTATCCCTTTCTTCCCCTACCGATCGTCAACTTCAACTTTTAACTTTGAGGAACCTCTATACTGTTTTTCCATAATGGCCATATCAATGTATATTCCCACCAATAATATACAAGGTCCCTTTCATCCTCACCAACACTTTTATTTTTTATAAAAAACCTCCTAACATGTAAGGTGATACCTTATTGTGAGTTTGATTTGCATTTTCCTGATAATTAGTGATGTTGAGCACCTTTTCACGTACTGCTGACCATGGGTCTTCTTTTGAGAAATGTCTATTCGGATCCTTTGCTCATTTTTTATTTGATTTTTTATTATTTTTTAATATTTTTTTATTATGTTAGTCACCATACAGTACATCCCTGGTTTTTGATGTAAAGTTCCATGATTCATTACTTGCATATAACACCCAGTGCACCATGCAATACGTGCCCTCCTTAATATTTGTTCATTTTTTAAAAATCAAGTTATTTGGTTTTCTGCTCTGAGTTGTGTGAGTTTCCTATATTTTGGGTATTAATCCCTCAAGAAAGATATTAATGAGAGGTTGTGGATATCAGTCTGTAAGCATCTGTGTGTATGGAGGCATGGGTATCTGGGGCTCTATCTTGACCCTTGTCTGTGGCCATTAGGAAGTCTGGGGTCTTATTGCTGGTACAGAGCTCAACCTTACCCCTCTTAGGGAGGGATGATCCTGCTTCAAAAGTATGAGGTTTCCTCTCTTACCTATTAATGGAGTTGGGACTATCTGGGGAAGATGGGAATTAATTCAAGCATGCAGGACCCACTTGGCATCCCAGGGAGGTGTGTTCCATTCCATCTTCTATCCCTGGTGAAGATCCTGGCTTATACTTATAGTAAGTACTCTAATAAATGCTTGCTGACCTGAATAGGTAGGTGAACAGAAAAAAATTCGTGTAGTGCTTAGGAAAGTTCTTGGTCAGAGAAATAATTATTTTAAAGTCCTCAGCATTTGGGTGGTGGCTGAAGGTTTGGTGGTGAATACGTTTTCCCAGGATGATAATATAGAGTATGAATTTTTAAAGGGTTCAATGGAACTCTGGGTAGGAGAGGGGGACACAACATTTTTTTTTAAGACTATAAAATAAAGATACTGAAAAGAAACAGTAGTCTAGCAGCTGGAGGTGGGAGTGGTCCCTATCTCAAAGAGAAGGAGTGATCTTAGTGACAAATGTCACTGAGAGGTTGCATAAAAAGAGGTGGAAGAGAGTTCTCTGGATCTGACCATTGTGAAGGTCATTGGTGATCCTGGAAAGGGAACTTTCATGGAATCATGGGGCAGAATCCATGGGAAGGGACTTGGGGACTGATTGGGCATTGAGGAAGTAGTTATAATTCAGATGATTGTATCAAGACTTTTACCTTGGAGAAGAAATATAGGGCAGTGGGAAAAACAAGTCTTTTTTGGTTTCAGGACTAGAATTTAGTGATTCATCAGTTGCATATAACACCCAGTGCTCATTATATCAAGTGCCCTCCTTAATGTCCATCACCCAATTACCCCATCCCCCTCCTCCCCGCCTCCCCTCCAGCAACCTTCAGTTTGTTTCCTACAGTTCAGAGTCTCTTATGGGGTGGGGACACCTGGGTGGCTCAGTCAAACGTCTGCCTTTGGCTCAGGTCATGATCCCAAGGTCCTGGGATGAAGCCCCACATCAGGCTCCCTGCTCAGCGGGGAGCCTGCTTCTTCCTCTCCTTCTGCCATTCCCCCTGCTTATGCCAGCACATGCTCGCGCTCTCTCTCTCTCTCTGTCAAATTAATAAAATTTTTAAAAAGAGTCTCTTATGGCTTGCCTCCCTGTCTGTTTTTATCTTATTTTTCCTTCCCTTCCCCTGTGTTCATCTGTTTTGTTTCTTACATTCCACGTGTGAGTAAAATCATATGGTATTTGTCTTTCTCTGACATTTCACTTAGCACAATACCCTCTAGTTCCATCCACGTCAATGCAAATGGCAAGATTTCATTATTTTTTATGACTAATAGTCCACTTTATATATACACACACACACACACACACACACACACACACACACACACATATGTAGTATGTATATGTAAAATAATATACACATATATATGCCACATCTTCTTTATCCATTCATCTCTTGATGGACATCTGAGCTCTTTCCATAGTTTGTTGTGGACATTGCTGCTATAAACATTGGCATGCCTGTGCCCCTTCGAATCACTATTTTTGTATCCTTTCCATAAACATCTAGAAGTGCAATTGCTGAGTCATAGGGTAGCTCTATTTTTAACTTTTGGAGGAAACTCCATACTGTTTTCCAGAGTGGCTGTACCAGTTTGCATTCCTAACAGCAGTGTAAAAGAGTTTCCCTTTCTCCACATCCTCACCAACATCTGTTGTTTCCAGGTTAATTTTAGCCGTTCTGACAGGTGTGAGGTGATATCTCAATGAGGTCTTGATTTGTATTTCCCTGATGCTAAGTGATGTTCAGCATTTTTTTCATGTGTCTGTTAGCCATTTGTATGTCTTTTTTGGAGAAATGCCTGTTCATATATTCTGCCCATTTCTTGAATGGATTTTTTTTGGAGCACAAGTCTTATAAGAATAAGTTTTAAACATATTTATTCAATGATATGGAGAGAATAAGAAGATACAAAAATGATTGATGAAACAACCTCAGAGACGAGGAAATAAGATTGAGGTGGTAATTAGAGGGAAAAACTAATATTTACTGAGTACCTTTTGTGTACCAGGGATTGTGGAATTATTTTTATATGCTTTGGGTTACTTAAAACTACAACTTTACAAGAGTTGTATTTATTCCTTGGTTTACAGATGAGAAAACTGACCTTGGCTCAGAGAGGTTAAGCAACTTGCTTAACCACACAAGTAATGAAGTTAGAGTCAAAATTCAAAAACCAATCTGTCTGACACCTAAATTCCTTATTTTTCTACCACATCACACTGGCCCTACATCTTTGAAGTGAGATTGAAGTAAGATAGGTAGAGCGGCAGATATGATTGTAGAATGGGAGCAAACTCGAAGAAATTTCATTTGAAGCCCCTCCCCCCTTTTCCTGTTTAATCCTGAAATCCATTCACTAGGATCCTCTCTACCCTTCTAAACTGAGATAACATTGCCTCAAAATCATTCCAAACTTCATGAAGGTCTTAAAGTTTTCCAGTGGTTTCTACAGATCACCAGGTGCTGGCATTTTCACAGGCTCCTCTGAGTCTCTACCCTGGCTTTGACTGAACTGATTCACTTGACAGTTCCTCTTGCATCCTGTGGGGCACTCTGGTGCCGACGCCTCAAGTTCTACAAAGCACTTATATTTGTGGCAGACTTTACAGAGGCTTTTGGTGGGAAGCAAAGAGAGGTATATATCCTAGCAACACAAGCAATTTCCAGTTGAACATAGCTCACTCTTGTTCTTAAAAGTCTTTCAGTTCTGCTCACTGGGATTTTTCACTGACTTCTTCATCCAAGGGTACCAACCTACTTTGGCCAACTAGTTGCCTCCTTCCTTTTTCCTCTTTTATTTTTCCTCTTCTCACTCTCCCATGTTACCCTTGGGAATGCTAAATTTTTCTCATTTTTTTCTGCCAAGAACTGTCCCAAGCCCCTACTGCCCTATGCTGGTCTAAGCCTTCCATTGCAAATCCAAGTTTCCACAAGGTGTGCACTCTGCTGATTAACATGTGGCAAGATTCAGCTGCCTGGTTTTGATTTTTTTACATTCCCCTCCATGCAGATGGAAGTAAGGCCATCTGCTGAAAGGGGGGTCTGGGTGAGGGAGAGAGTGAGTAAGAAAGGGTGAGGAAGGGAGTGACAATGTCAGGTAACCTCTGTAGGAAAGGAATGCCAGGGATACCCAAGGACTCAGCTGAAGCAGAGATTATTGGCTTTTTCTCTAGCAATCGACCCTCCAAGCAGAAAAAAGGTGAAAGATTAGCGGAGTTCCATGGGGAAGGAAGCTTGCCAAGTGATCACAGGATAAAGACAAAGACACAAAGTTGTATAAAGTGCTGACAGACAGTACCTGATGAGATGGTCTGCGAGTTTGGGCTAAGGGGGCAGTGAGGAAGTGGGACCAAGAGGGGAAAGTGAGGAAGAGGGACAAAACAGGGCTCAGCAAGGTAGAAAAACAGGGTTTGTGAGTAGAAGGGCAAGACTGCGAGAAGATAGTGGTCAGAAAGGGGGTTTTGGAGTTACACCTTAGCAGCTGGTTGGCCTTCCTGGCACTCTGGGACCTAGGACCTAAATGCCCAGTGTGCTGGTGCTGCCTCTGATCTGTGGCTCTCCCATTCTCTCCCCATGGCATACAGCGGCCCATCCCACCAGCCTCACAGAAATGGAGGAGAAAGGCTCAGTAGGCAATTGAATCCCCCTGTGGGGCTCCCTGCAGTATGTGACTTCAGGTGGTTGTCTAGTCTTGGATGGAAAAGCTATACAATGGCACAGTCACTGCTATTTCTCTCCTCTCTCTAACCTCCCACTCTTTGTAGAGAACAATGTTCTCTTGCCTGCTGCTACACATATGGGGAGGAGGGGAGTGGGCATTTTGTTTCCCTGCTTGCCTTGAAACTGAACACATCAATACTGCCGAGAGTCTCTCCCATTTACATTTATTCCGTTTTATCATCTGGGCCCATTGCTCATCGTCCTTCCCTCCCTGCAGTCTCCCCACATCTTTGTGTCCTTGTTTGCATTTCCATTTACTGCTCTTCCAACCAAATGTCATCTGTGTTAACACGGTATCGGAAGAAGAGCAGAGAAGGCCTGTCTGTCTTAGTGCTTGTTAAAGTCGAGCTGTTGTTTAAGAGATGTTCTACATGCCATAGGTAAGGCATCTGTCATCTGTGTATCCTGAAACAGCATCTTTTCTGCCAGCTTTTTTTTCCTCCTCTAGCTTCTGCCCTAAGTTATATCCCTAAGAGCTTGATTTCAAACACTATTGTGCCTATGGCACAGTTAGGGGCCACTTTAAAATTATAATAAATATCCTTAGTCATGGGGCCATATGGAGACTAGGTGGGTGGTACCATTAGCTGTAAAGCTTGAGGCAGATTTGAAGTTGCCTTGCCCAGAAGAGAGAATCCCAAATCAGAAAAATGTTTTGATAAAATATACTGGAACAGATTTTAAGCTGTTCTACCATCAAACAAGAGTCTTTCCGTTCTCAATTCAATTTTATTTCTCCCAGATGATTTCAAACATGACCATGATATACAAAAGTTCCTGGCAATACCTGCATGGGTACTTGACAACACTTGATCATGGTTCTCCCCAGAACTAGGAAAGCACTCCGTCAACCCAGTGTTTACGGGATTAGTTGGGAAAACAGTGGTAGTTTCCCATTAATATTTCACTGTGAATCTACATATTTCTGAACTTACAAGTTAGAGCTTGCCCTAAGTCCTTTGTTGTTTATCAGCCAATAAATTATAAGAAATCCTTGACTCAGGGGGCATCCTGCTTACCCTCTAAAGTGATGTCATCAGCTAATTAGGCAATCTGCTTTCCTATCACATGGATTAAACTAGACCGTGACTATAAGCAGATTGCAGACAGGGCCCACATCTCTTATTGTACCTAGCATACGTTCGGCAAGAAGTAGGCCCTCAGGGCAGAAATGAGCTGCATCTGGAGCTGGAAGGAGCCTGTAAGGTTATCTGTAGGGTCCTGTAGTTCAGGATTTCCCCAAGTGGGTTCCTTAGGGCTCAGTGAGATATGGATTAAAAGGTTGAGGGAGGGGGAGAAGGAATGTGAAAAGAGAGGGGTAATAGGACTGTCTCAGGGTCAAATTGGTTTGGAAAATAATGTGATCAACAAAGTTGTTCTTTTATTACAGGACATACTAAGTCTTTAAAGTGCTTCTGAACCTTGTGAATGACAAAAAGAAGGAATACAAGTGTGGTGCATTTCCACTAGGGTGCTGTGTATCAGTTTGGGAAAGGCTGGTCCAGCCCAACCCTCTCATTTTATAGGCGAGAAAAATGAGGCTAAAGGAGGACTGAGTGCTTGGAAACATTTGATTTATTAGTTGCCACCTGGGATTAGGATCTAGACCTGTTTTTATTCTGGGTTTCTCATGGGGGTGAGGGGGTCACTACATAGCCCCCCTCTATCCAGATAGAAGGGAAGAAACCCAAATAAATGAGACACTAGCATGAATCTGGTGTCAAGTGCCTGTTTTCAGCTGACATTTCAAAGATTGATGCTCTGTGACTGTCAAGAATTACCCCAAACCTCCCCAGGCCCTTAGAGGAGGAACACATTTTCCCTCATGAACCATGCAGTTCCATAATTTCTGATCCGTGTGAAGAGATGGCATGCCTAGCTTTATATTTTATTCATGTTAGTCCAAGTCATTACTTCACCAAAAGAAAAAAAAAAAAGGCAAAGTATCCTTATAGAAAGAACCTTTATGGACAAATGCAAGGCCCTTTGCTGAAACTAGAGAAAAAATAAAATGCCAAGAAGAACAGCTAAACGTGCACGGAACACTAGACAGAGAGTATGCATGCGATGGAGTGGGGGTGTCTTCTGAATCATTTCCCTAAATTTAGCAATGCAGTTTAAAAAAATAAGCCTTTAAGATCTGCTTCCCAGAAATCTTGTTATTTCTTTGCATATGTCTTACGTAAGTCTGTGCCACAGGCCTGCAGAGTAATTAGATGGGAAGGGCATAGCCCTATTTTGAAAGAACCACCAAGAGAAATCCAACAGAATTTGTGAGGCTAAGAAACTCGGGAAAATCCAACCTTTGCCTTTTCTGTGCTGTGAGTGATCAGCTGTGAGTGGTGCCATCTACTGGGAGTGTCGTCTGTTAAGTGCTTCCCACTTAGATGTTGGGGGGGGTGATTCTAAGATTTATTAATTTCTCCCTCCTGAATAGAGCTGTCACTGTTGTCACTGTTTCTCGAAGCTTTTATCCTTGTTTTTTAATTCCCGAGGGAGCATCTCTGTCGCCCTCCCTCATTCTCTGGCATGTCACTCTCCCTTCCCATTTTTCTTTCTCTAGCTTCACCCCATGAGTGGTTCCAGAAAGTCAGGCCTCCAAAGTTTTAGGAATCCATTGTTTTAGATTCTTCTTCCAGTTTACATCTAGTAATTGCTTATATGTTTCTCTGAATTTCCTCTTAGCAAGTGGAACAGAGAGAAGAGCATCCTCATGGTTGAGGCAGGGTTGTGTTGTATGCTACAGAGGTAATGCCACTGAAAGAAGGTCAATGAAAGTTGGAACAAATGCCCCAATGTCTTCCAGCTCCCCTCTGCCTGCCTCTGTGAGTGCCATGTTTGGAGTCAGCTTTGAGCACGCCAGTAAAGAGAGCAAAAGTGGTCATGATGGGACACTCCATAAGCCCCTCAGGTGTCTTCTACTTGCCTACACCCTCTCTCAGACCATGCCTGCCACATGAAGCTCTTTTCCTTATCTCCCCTTAACAAAACATCTCCACAAATCTGCAATCCTGACATCATGTGTTACTCACTTCATCTTCATAGGAGAGAACTCACTAATTCATAAAGTTACTGAAATTCCTGCCACGTGTTAATCCTTTTTCTAGGTATCAATTTAGGCAAGTTTCCTGTTTGCACACTAGTAAGAGAGACAATAGGTAAACCAATAAAACCATTTGTGATGATGGTAAGTTCTATGAAGAAAATCAAGGTAATATGAAAGTTATCTGGTGAGTTGCAGTGAGCAGGGAAGTCTTCATTGAGATGATATTTGAGTCTCCAATTGAATGAAGAGAAGGAGTGAGGTCTGGAGGAGGGTGTTCCAGCCAGTGTAGCTGTGGGGTGGTGAGAAAGGGGGAGATAAGTGGGATACTTCTGGAGGGTTTTAAGAATGAAATTGACATCTAACTGAAGTCTTAAAAGACCATGCCCTACTTTACTAGAATGACTGTATATGTGGAGGAACTTTCAAGACCGTGAAGTAAGAACTAAGACATGGTGAGTTGAGAAATGGATTTGGGTAGTCTGGACTGTGGTTCTAACTATGCCCAAAACAGCTGACCAACCTACTTCACTTCATTACTTTCAGCTTTTTCACATAGAAAATGATGAGGTCAGACCAATTAGTGCTCCCAAGTCTTTTCGTGTCATAACACATAGAAAAGCATAGCTGTGCAGCATTCCCAGAGATAAATGAGGCTCGGCAAGGCTGCCCCAGGAGCTGAAGCATACTCCTAACACAAGGGAGGGAATTTCTAGACTAGATGATCTTGAAGGTCCCTCTCAGTTATATTATTTTTAGATTTCATGACATTTCCTCATTATGGCCCTCAATCCATACCACGTAAGCAACTGTCTATTCTAACTAAATGCAAGGGCAGTACCAATGTAGGAGGTAGTGATTAGTGTGGCCTCTTACTTTGCATTTACCAAGCATCAAACCTGATCCTAAATAATCAAGCATTGTCATCCTGTGCATTCTGCTGCCAACTGTGCAAATTCCCCAGACATACTGGTCTCCTTCTTTACCACTTGGATGGTCAATTCCATCCTGAAGTGGCCTGTCCAGCTCAGAACTGGTGGTGCTTCAGCATGTTCTGGCTTTCTACTTGACAAATTTAGATTTTTAAGTCCAGTGATGAGACAATCTACCAGAATGACTTATCGAGGTAGAGATGTTTATCATTTCCTTTCCTTTTTTCCATACTCCAAAAGAAATTTCTTCTAGAATAAAAAAAAAAAAAACAATAGCCAAAGTCTGATGTAATAGATAAAACATGGAAACTGGAGGTATTAGTACCAGAGGATCAAAAAGTACTCTACTGTGGGCACCTGGGTGGCTCAATTGGTTAAGTGTTTGCCTTTAGCTCAGGTCATGATCCCAGGGTCCTGGCATCGAGCCCCACATCGGCTTCCCTGCTCAGCTGGGTGTCTGCTCTTCCCTCTGCCTCTCTACCACTCCCCCAGCTTATACTCTCACACACACACACTCTCTCTCTCTCAAATAAAATCTTTTAAAAAATACTACAATGAAAGACAAATGTATAAAGATAGAAAGACTTGCCCTCTACTCCCCAAGATCTGTTGTTTGACTCATACATTCAATAGCACAGATGTATTTGAACACACCCATCCTTATCGTCCTGTGTCTTTTGAGACCAGGCCTAGTATGTACAAACTGATTGAACTCTACATTACCTTTATGCCATTTTTGGTCTTCAAATCCCTTCTCTCACCTCTTCTTTTTTTAGCCTCTCTCATATCCACATTTGTTCTGTGCCCCATCATGACATCAGTCCTCTGACCTCCCGAATTCCATCAGCCCATCCACCCTACTCCCAACCTCATTTATCTTCTCACTGTATACCATGTGTTCACCAGGATCCCTGGTGGCCTTGGCCATCTACTTTATTGGTTCTCAAACATAGTGACTTCTTGAACTCTCCAGCACTACAAGCATTACAAAACCCAGACAACTGGGGATTGACTGTGAAAGCGTCAACCCTGTGGCCTTTGTCTGGTTAACATGGGACCCCACTTAGCTGGTCACAGGCTCCTACATAAGTATGTACATCTTTGCAGAAGGCTTGCTCCTGTGTTGTTTCATGGAGGTGGTCCTCATAGGGGAAAAAATTCAAAGACTTAAGGAAATAAAAATGAGAATATCAAATTCTTATATGCCTTTGTTCATTTAACAAGCTTATGTTTGTGCCTGTATTTCCTTTCTTCTCTTTTATAATGATTACAGTCATCCTCTCATATGACTGACTTCAACTAACAGTTAAACATTTCTTCCTCTGTCCTATCATTGAACACACACTGTAATCCTTTGTTCACATATCTTTTCCCTTTCTAGATTATGGGCTTCTTTCAACACTAAAATTACTTTCTTTTTACCTTCATAGCTTCTGAAGAGAAGCACAACATAATTTTTAGCCTTTTCCCTCTATTGCTAAGATGTACCCCCCCCCAGCTTCTTTTAAGACTTCCTCTTTGTCTTTTTTTTTTTAAATGCAGTTTGAATATAAGATAACTAGGTGTAGATTTTTGGTATTTGTCCTGCTTGGTGTTCTCTGAGCTACTTGGAACCATGGTTTAATATCTGTCATTAGTTTTGAAAAATTATCTGCCTTGATTATTTCAACTATGTCTTCTGTTCCTTTCTTTCGTCTCCTGGTTTATTACTATTGTGTACGTGTTAATGCATTTAATTTTCCCACAGATCTTAGAAATCCTGTTCCTTTTTGTTATTCTCTGCTTTTCAGTTTGGGAAGTTTCTTCAGAATCATTGGTTCTTCCCTTGGCCATGTCCAGTCTACTGAAGAGATTGCCAGAGGCATTCTTTATTTATTTTACAATGCTATTTATTTCTAGCATTTCCTTTTGATTATTTCTTAGAGTTTCCATCTCTCTGCTTACATTATCCATCTTGCATGTTGTCAACTTTTTTCCATTAGAACCCTTACCATATTTTAGTTATTTTAAATTCCTAGTCTGATAATTTCAAAGTCTTTGCCATAACGGAGTCTGCTTTTGATGCCTGCTTCATGTCTTCATGCCAGAAGCATGGGGAAATTTTTCTTCAGTCTTTACCTCCAAAATATGGTGGGGCTCCTGATAGAAAAACTCATGAAAGTATGTGATTATCCCTTTAAAACTGGGCCCCTGGAAGTTTCAGCCTTCAAGATAGTCCATATTCTATCTCCAGCAATTAGGCAATTACTCTTAAATGTTCCTAGCTAGTTCCTGCAGCAGTTTCTATTCCAGGCACATTGTGGTTCTCTGTATTTACCTGTCTCTCCAGTTTTGGGGGTGATCTTTTGCCTTGTGACCTCTATTCTGTCGTCAATCTATGAAGAATGATTGATTTTTCAGTTCAGTTTCTTCCTGTGCGGACAAGAGTGTCAACTTCCAAGATGTTCATATATTAGACTGGCAACTGTGGCTGGGCTTCTTATTTATCTTTGAAGCCCTTTATAATGACATAGTCATTCAACATATTCAACAAATATTTGCTGGGTCAAAGCCTAAAAGGACAAAGGAAGGAAGCACTAAATTAAGGGACTATTCCCTTAGAAATACAAGGCTTATTTCCAACTGTATTGTAAGAAAAGGAGCTTTATTCTTTGTTCCTGATTATGTTGTTTTCTTCTTGTTGTTTTGTTTGTTGTTTTTGGCAAGAATTAAGTACTTGTCCTACCTTTCTCACCCATGATCAGATTCCACCTTCTCAACTTACTCCTTACTTACCCTGTCTTCACATGGCACCAGATTTCAGGTTCTTATTGACCCAACCCTATAGAATTCAGAGTTTCTAAGCCCCAACTTGAGTAAAAGACTTTGTATCCTACCATCATCATCCACCATGACCTCCCCGAATTTCCTTCCCCTCAACTTTAACATTTATTCCTATCTTCCTTTAACTAGGTAAATTTATTGAACAGGTTATTAACACTAGGAACTCAGTAAAGTGTTTTTCAAGGATTAGCTCGTTGGTTCCCCATAACAATGAGGTAGATGTAATTTCTACTTTTGGAAAATATGGAACTCTGGCTTAAAGATGACCAATTGCCTAATTCACATAACTAGTAGGTGGCAAAGTTAGATTTTCAGTCTTCCCTCTTCTTTGTCCAATATCAGGGCATCCATCCATCCATCCATCCATCCTATAAGCAAATACTGAGCACCTATATGTTATAGGCACAGAACTACGTTCCTTTCTGGATACAAAGATAATTCACATGTTTTTGTCAACAATAATAATAATCCTTTTCTTGGAGTAGGTAGAGGAAGATGAAGAAATGGCAGAAAGAGGAATCGAAAGGGTAGAAAGAGAGAGAAGCCATTAATCCACACACATCTATACAGTACTTCCAATGCAAATAACTTCTATTTCTCCCTTTCACTATTAGGCAAATCTAAGATTTAGGCCTTTGGTTCTTGAGAACTTCAACCAAGTCAGAATATCCAGAAGGTCTTCAAAAGATGCTAATAAAAATATGCTCCTTCCTGGGGTGTCTGGGTGGCTCAGTTGGTTAAGCATCCAACTCTTAATTTTGTCTCAGGTCATGATCTCAGAGTCATGGGATTGAGTCCTGCATTGGGCTTTGTGCTCAGCAAGGAGTCTGCTTGGGATTCTCTCTCTCCCTCTCCCCTCCCCCCTTCTAAAATAAATAAATCTTTTTAAAAAATATGCTTCCTCCCAATATGCTTCTCAACCTAGTCAAAGATAGAAAGCTGAGAGGGGAAATCATAGAGCTATAACACCATGGCCACCACCTCCTACCTGCCATATCACCAGAAGAATCACTAGCCTATGAACAACTCTGGAAAAAGTAGCCCTGAAAGTACCACTTTTGCATCTTGCCTGGACATATAGCAAACTTAGGATGGGGCAGACGAAATAAGAGAATTAAAGACCTGTTTGTGTGCTCAATCCAGGGATTAGTATTAAAAACTCTATCAGTATTAGTATAATATACATTAGTATTATATACTGTAGTGTTCTACCTGATCATAGCTTTTTAAAGATTCACAAATGTCCAATTCTGAATTGCAGTGATATAAGTTTGGGTATCATCTACAGAGATGAGGATAAATGATAAAATAGGTAGATGAAGGGAGAGAGTAAATGAAACATGAGAAGAAAGGAAATCGTGACACCTTAGGGTAGGAAGGAAACTTAGAGGTTTTGAGTCCTACTCCTCCAATGCTGAAGAGTTGAGTGGGCCTAAGCTCTCATGAACTGTCAGTGCACTGGAACCAATTCTGCTCTCACAGTATGGTAATGAGTAGTGTATTTATTACACCATTCCAAAAGTGGATAATAAGTGTGATAATAAGTAGTAGTAGCTGGCTTTGTGAACAACTAACCCCTTCTACCAGATGAGTGACAACCCAGGAACAGTTTTTACTTTTCATTGTCTCATAATCCATCTTGCTACTGCTTAAAAAGCTAGACAAATATAACCTCTGTCAACTAGTTCAAAAAAGAACATTTCTGTATGGAAACACACCTCATGGGGGTTACTGATATAACATTCATTTTATAAGCCCAAATGTTTTTTTCCTTCTATCATCTGTTCAGAATTTACTTCCTATATTCCTACCTGTAAAGTTCCCTCTGCTTCTCCTAAAGTATTTCCCATTTCCACACCTTCTAACTTCTTTTTCTCCAAAGACTTGGGGCAAACAGACCTCTGATGCACCAGAGCTGTTTGGAATTGGACTTGTTACTTAATCTCTCTAAAATTCAGTTTCATCTTCTGAAAAATGGGGATGATGAGAAGTTGCTTCATAGTTATTTCGAGGTTAAATGAGATCATATAGGTAAGGACTGTAGCTCAGACCGTAATGAGAGCATAATGATTGCTAGTTGTTATATTTAGCCATTGATTTTGTTTTCATTTTTTATTCATTTTTCCTGTTCTCCCTGTTTTATTTTTTTCTATATCAGAAAGTCATTTTTGAGATTTCTGAGATTTTCTATTTAAGGCATCCCCCTTTATAAAGTCCAGAAGTTTGCTCATACATCAAAATGCTTTCAACCCATATTGGAAAGATCTATGATGAAGATAGAGATGTCATAATGTTTATTCTGCCTGGGAGGACCTGAAACTTCCTTTTCAATTTATTCTAGTACAAGATCTATACATAGCAGCTTCAAGTAAGAATTGTTGCCTGAGGGCTGAGAGGTATCTTGTTGCCCTCTCCTACCCCAGACTCTATGGATATTTGACTCCAGTTGTTGCAAAGTTATTAGTTAGCGAAAGCAATCTAGAAGGGGACTGGAAGGGCAGAGTCCATCCTCCCCACTTAAATATGCATGTTCCATCTTCATCCTCAGTTACCACCTGGCTTCTGGGGCTGCACCCAGAAAGAACAAGAACAAGAACAAGAAATACTTGGAAACATTCCTGCCAAACTAGGTTTTCAGATGGCCCCAAGGGTGCCTGCTGAAATATGTATAACACTAGTCACTTAGAAATATATCTCATTAAATGAGATTTTTTTAAAAATGGGAAATAATTTATAAAGATAAAAATAACTCAGCCTTGACACAAAAGTGCAAAAATAAGTTCTGTACCTTCTCTGCTTGATTCAGGGAGGTAAAGTGAGAATATGAGAGTGAGAGCGAGGGACAATATGAAAGCTAGGGAATGAGGAGAGGAGCCTCCTCTATTGCCTAGTTCAGAGCTCATCAAGTCCTTCCAACATGGTGCTCTATTTTTAGACAATGGTACACCACAGGGGAAAGAATCCATCTGGTCCTGGTTCTTCTTCCTCTCCATACCTTTTAATTACAGGACTCTGGAAGCAGAAAATTAAATAGAGAGTTCTCAGAAGGTCCTTTCTTTCATGCTTTAAAAATACATGGTGCATGTTTTGGCTCTGACATGACCTTAGCTCCTACTAGTCTCCTCCTCATCACCTGCCCCTGTATCACTTCTCCCTGCTGTTCTTCAAAAACCTCAGCCATGGTCCTGCTTCAGGGCCTTTGCATGGCCTGTTTCTTCTGCCCACCCTTGGACTCTTCTCCAAGACACAGAGCTGCCTAGGGAACTTTGATAGCATCTGTGACTACCCATAGGATTTGTTCAGCTCCAATTACACTGAATAATAGTAGCCATACTTGTACTTTTAGAAACTGAACATGTAATCAGATAAGGAATAGTTAAGCACTCTTAGAGTGCAATGAATTTTCCTTTCTGCTTGTTTCTATCTTTTGCCTGGAGCACAGCCATCTGCGGAGCTGGGAATATAGGAAGTAGGGGCATTTCCTGCATGCACTGTATAAAACTCCATTATTTCTCAATCTTTGTGTTCTAGGCTCATAATATATCAAGTTAGTAATTGCGAGCAGTTATAGTAATGCACAGTTCTAAACATTTTGTACATAGTTGTAAATTCTGCTTTAATTTGTCACCAATTACTATGAGGCATTCTGTCCAAAGCTTAGATGTGCTTGCTCTGATTGCCAACCTGCTTCCCCTGAACTGAACTTGAGAAGTCTTCCAGTGCCGTTTAGAGAAGGCAGAAAACATGCCCTGAAAGCTAGGAAGCACAGAAAGGGAGATCCAGTCATCATTGTTAAGAGTACCAGTGAGACAAGGCAGGTGGCATTCATGCCTTAGATCCAGTGTCAGAAGACATGGCTCCAACCTCAGCTCCTGCCCCTTGTCAGTTCTGTAAGCTTAGGAGAGTGCTTGAATAAATACAGTCAAGCTTTACTTCTTACTCATTCTTTACTCATAATAACAAAAACAGCTAACATTTATTTATTGAGTGCTTACTACATACCAGACACTGCTAAAAGTGAGTATATATATTTATGTTCACATATAAATATATATGTAAATACACGTTTCTTTACACATATAATAAAGTGCACAAATTTTAAGTGCAAAGTTCATATTTTTACATATCTATTTTACATTTTTACATATCTATATACCTGTAAAGCCATTACTCAGATCAAACTATAGAGCAATATCAGCACTCTTCCTCCCAATTAAATACCTCCAAAAGTAATTGCTTATTTGACCTCTACTGCAATAGTTTAGTTATACCTATTCTTGAACTTTATATAAATAGAATCATAAAAATGCATTCTTTCTGGCTCTTTTCATGAAACCTTATATCTGAGATTCACCTATGAACCATGTAGCAGTAATTTGTCCTCTTATTCCTGTATGTACTTCATTCTATGAATAAAGTTTATCCATTTTGTTATTGATGGACATTTGGATTGTTTCCAGATTTTGTTATTCATAAAGCTGCTATATTTCTTGTTCAGGTCTCTTGATGGCATTTTTCCATTTTTGAGTGTATACCCAGGATGAAAGGTGCTGAATCTTGGATTTATCCTGTTTACCTTTAGTAGAGCCTGCAAAGTGGCTTTTCTTTTCTTTTTTTTTAAAGGTTTTATTTATTTATTTGACAGAGATAGAGACAGCCGGCGAGAGAGGGAACACAAGCTGGGGGAGTGGGAGAGGAAGAAGCAGGCTTGTAGCAGAGGAGCCTGATGTGGGGCTCGATCCCACAACGGTGGGATCGCGCCCTGAGCCGAAGGCAGACGCTTAACTGCTGTGCCACCCAGGCACCCCTGCAAAGTGGTTTTTCAACATAATTATACCAATTGCATTCACCAGCAATATAGGAGAGTGACAGTTGCTTTGTATTCTCATCAGCAATTGTCATTTAGTCTTTTTAATTTTAGCCATTCTTGTAGGGGTATAGTGGTATTGTGGTTTGAATTTACATTTTCCTGATGATTTATAACACTGAAAAACTTCTCATGTTTATTAGCTAATTGGATTGTCTCTTTTTGACAGTCAGGTCTTTTGCTTTTTAAATTTTCCTGCCTTCATTGTTTTGCTAGTTTATAGCAGTTCTTTATACTAGATCTGAGTCTGTTGTCAGATATATATTTTATAAATATCTTCTCCTTGGGTTTTGACAGTTCTAATAATAATTTTTAGTTTTAAAGTCCAATTAACATATCCTTTCTTTTAGGGCTATTAATTTTTGTGTCCTAAGAGTATTTACCTACTTCAACATTTATGAAGATGACTTCCTATGCTTTCTTCTAGAAATTTTATTGTTTTACATTTTAGTTTAACCCTATGACCCATTCTAAATTTTTATGTGTGGTGCAAGATGTGAAGCAAGACATTTTCTTTTTTTTTTCCATGTTGAAATCCAATTGATTCCATAATATTTATCGAAAGGACCATCTTTTCCCCCACTAACTTGTAACGACATGTTTGGCATAAATCGAGTGATAGTACTCCTGTATGATATTTCATTGTTCTGCTTGTTCTTTCACCAATACCATGTAATGTTTATGTTACTATAGCTTTAAAATAGGTCCTTGAACTTCACTCTTCTTTAAGATTTTGTTATTCTAGTTCCTTTATATTTCCATACAAATTATAAAATAATCAGTTGTTACCAGAAAGCCTTCCAAATTTTTATTGGAATTACACTTAATACATAGATCACCTGGAGACAGATTGATTTTTAACAATGTTGGCTATTTTAATCCATGGTATATTGATGGTGTGTATGTGTGTGTGTGTGTGTGTATGTATACACACATGTGCAAACACATACACACACATCCCATATATATATGGTATATCCCTCTATTTAGGCATTTATTTTCTATCAGCAATGTCTTGTAGTTTCCTGTGCCATTATTTTAAGTGCTATAGTTAATCTTAACAATTCTGAGATAGGCACTGTTATAATCCATAGTGTTACAGACAAAGGAACTAAGGCTCAAAGAGATTAAATGGCTTGACCGAGGTCGTGTAGCTGGGCAGGGGCGGGGGGATGTCACTGTGTGGACAAAATAAGATACTGCAAGAACAAGAACTTCATAGGTTTTATAGGGCTACCCAATGTCAGCTATAGTTACAGCTACATGCTCTTGAGCACATGGGCCCCAGTGCTGCCATATTTAGAGCCTTGTTTCTCTGCAAACCCAGAGTCCTTAACATCTTAGCTTTGTTAGTTGTCTTCTAGACTTTACTTTGCATTTCCCCCTTCTGAATAAAATTTGGTACCTCGAGGAAAAACCGTTGGTGCAAGGACCATGTTTTTCTCATTCCTTTAGTCCTGTGCTGTCAGGCATGATGTTCAGTACTTGGGTGGAGGCAGTAGATGCTTGCTGAAATGATGGTCCAGACATGATAAATTTTGTTAGCACTCACCATGCTTTCTCAGAATAATTCCTTTGTTAGGAAAGATCACCATGGCTCAGCAGGAACTTAGGAACCAGTAGCTTAAACCTAAAAGACAAATGAAATTGTATACTCTCGACTTTAGAGGGGAGTTAAGAGCAGAGGATGTGGTCAAATGAGTAAGCCTCCTTTTCTGGAAGATTCCTCTACTCTGACGTAATTTTGAGTTACTGTAATACCCTGTTTCTGTTTTAGCAGGCCTATTTAATCAATTTATGCAATTAAGTGAACACATGGTCATAGATCAGGAGGGAAATTATTACAGGTCTTTGAACTAAAGACTGTTTTCTATGTTAAATTGTCCGAACACACAATTATGGAAAACAATTTGCTTCAGAAGATTGAACCATAAAATTCAGTGCTGGTGGCTCACAGGCTCTTTTTGCTCTTGGGGGGGCGGTGTGTACCTTTACAAGAAGGTAGAGGGGTCAGGATTTGAAATTAAAAAGAAAAATTTCCACCTAATCTCCATTACTATAAAACCGAAAGTGCAAATACAAGACGCATAATCTTTACTATCCTGTCAAACTCATGTCATCTAAACAAGGAAAATACATGTAACAGTTGTCACAGGGATTTTCATTGCCATTTCCCATGGGTTGACCATATAGAACCTAATGATGGAAACTTCTAAGATTTTAAGGGAACACATCATCTCTCCAATACTGGTACATGTGTGTACATGTGCATGTGTATTTCTGACCATGCTTAAGACCAGTACACACCCCAAAACACCTATTTACCTCCTATGTTGTCATGAGCAATCTTAGGCATTAATGTTTGCTAAAATGGTCAAAATAATATTTAATGATGGGGATAGCAGAGAATCAATACAGAAAAAAAAAAAACACTTTGTATAATTAAAAAGACAGCGAGGTAAAGTAAACATAAAGAAATAACAAGTTGCAGGGGTGCCTGGGTGGTGCAGTTGGTTGAGCAGTCAGCTCTTGGTTTGGGCTCAGGTCATGATCTCAAGGTCATGAGATTGAGCCTAGCATCAGGTTTTGCACTTGGTGCAGTATCTGCTTGTGTTTCTCCCTTGAGACCTCTCCCTCTGTTCCTCCCCACTGTGCTCTCTCTCTCATTAAATCAATCTTAAATTTTTTTTTCTTTAATTTAGAAATTGTATTCATAAGAAAACTGTTTAAAGTATTAGATGTCAGCTGGGTTTTTGCTTTTCTTATTTAAGAGAATCCCAAGAAGAATAAGGAAAATATATCTATTTGTATATAGGTTATATTCTGAAGATGCATCAATCCTAATTGACTCCCCTCTGAATTTTTCTCACCAGCCCTCTGAAGTTAATAGACTATTGACCTAGAGGAGCATAGAAGAGAATAATAATTATAGTAAAAATAATAGCATGGGTAATCCACCTTGAATTTATATAAGGACTTTCTCATATCAAATGCCAGATGTTCCTCATATATCTTCACATTAATGTTCACATAAAATCTAGGCAACTTAGAAGCCGAAACAATTAGTGTTTTTACAGATGAGATTGGGCTCAAATAAATCAACCAACTTACTTAACATTCTACATAGTTTCTCTGGATGAAATAGGTCAGATAATTCTCAATTCTCTCTTCAAACCTCTTTCAAATAGGTTATACCTTTCTCCATGAATACCCTTTTCTCCATTAATACTCTTTTTTCTCCTTTAATATTATGTGAAATTAGGATACAGGTCCTTTCATATTGTGTTCTCCTTATTACTGCAGGAGATCTGTAAATGTCTGGTGAACAAGTAATAGAAACGAAATTGTACTAATAGCATGTAAGGGGGTTTTGAGTATTACAAATATTTAAGCAATGTAACCACTCAATTTTATTTTTGTTATATTAGCTCCAAATTTTCTTATGGTGGCCCTAAGACTTATTTTAAAATTCCAAGATTCAGAATATTTGTTTCCTATGTATATACACTTAAAATGGTTTCTCAGGTAGAATTTGCAGGTATGTAAATTATGGATCACCGTAAAGAAAAGATACCTTAGAGCATCTGGTAGACTCAAAAGATGAACATACATTTGAGAATGATGTATTGTAGGATTTTGATTATTTCAAATGATTCAATGGTCTCCAAGTTGAGCAATGTGAACTATATGAATTAAGAGGAAAAAATTCACAAAGGGAGGGAGACTATGCTGAGATAAGAATCTGAAAATGAGATTAAAAATAGGTATAAGTATGTTTGCAAGGAAGTTGCAATACAAATATTACAAATTAAAATTTACCATGACAGACATAGAGTGGAATTGAAATTGTAGATACTTGAAACAGTGGGGAAAAATTGGGAGGATCTTCCAAATTCATATTAAAAGGGCAAATGAAGGAAAATGCTGACCAAGATGATGTATGTGGATGGCAGAAAATGGAGAGTATATGGATATAATACGTATTCTTAAATGAAAGATCAGAGTAAATGGAAGTAATGCAATTGTCCAAGGAATTGGAGAAAAGCATTTCCATTATCTGAAGAGAAAAAAAACTTGTTTACATGCAGCATGCTTCAGGAAAAATTAATAACTTTAGGAAAAAACCCATACCTAGTTATAGCCTAATCAAAAAATTATTTTAAGTAGGCTCCATGCCCAGAATGGAGCCCAATGTAGGGCTTGAACTTACGACCCTGAGGTCAGGGTCGTGAGCTGAGATCAAGAGTTGGATGCTTACCCGACTCAGCCACCCAGGCACCCCACCTAATCAAAATTCCTAAAATTAAAATTAATTCTACAGGCATCAGAAAGCAGACTAACAGCAAATATATATAAATATATATATTTTTTAATCCAGCTGGGGTTACATTTTCAATAGTGGTAGACTAAGTTGTTTTCTCTTGATTAAAAACAAGTAAATCTAGAAAGCTCATCTGTATGAAAGCACAGAGAGCTTCCAAAGCAGTCAGAATTTGTGTGGCTAAGATTCTAGGAGAAAGAGGAAGCAAAGCACCCAATATCTCAGATATCACTCAAAACAACAGTGAAGTTTAAAAGCAGCCGCTACGAGGGTATAAAGCTGAGCAAAGCTTTAGACCCATAGGGCTAAGGGGACAAATGCTGGCATTAGGTGCGCAACCAGGAAGGGTCCAGGTTTTCAGCTGAAGCTCTGAAGGGCTGCACCTTAGGAATAAGTATGAATTAGGAGATCTCCCACAGAAACAGAAAGCTAGTTTTGAATCCTCTAAATATCTGATGGCATTAGGATTGCTGGAGCTTCTAGACTAGAACCCATGAGATGAAAACACAAACTGTCTCTGAAGGTAGGTTAATAACCTCTATGCCTCAACTATCTATGCATTTTTTTCATTAGCAATGTCTGGTAATCAAATATAACCAACTATGTAAAAACACAAGACCTGACTGAAACCAAGAGCAAATAAAAACAGACAACTGAAACCAATCCATGAGAAATTCAGGTAAGGGAGTCAAAATGGAAGTTATTATAAACTTCAAAATAGTTATTATTACTTTAAAATAGTTATGATTTAAAATAGTTAATAGGGGCACCTGGGTGGCTCAGTCATTAAGCGTCTGCCTTCATCCCAGGGTGTGATCCCTGGGTCCTGGGATCAAGCCCCGCATGGGGCTCCCTGCTCAGTGGGAAGCCTGCTTCTCCCTCTCCCACTCCCCCACTTGTGTTCCCTCTCTTGCTGCCTCTCTCTCTGTCAAATAAATAAATAAAATCTTTTTACAAAATAAAAAATAAAAAATAAAATAGTCAATAGAAGGAGTTAAATAAGAGGGAGAATTTTGGCAGAAAATGAGAAACTATTAAAATCAAATGGAAATTCTAGAATTGAAAAACACAACTATAATTAAAACTAGGAATGGGTTAGATACAAATGAAATCAAAGATAGATAAACTAGATAAGAAGAAAATAAGGTAAGACAATAAAAGGGGAAACGATGAAATCACAGAAAAAAATTAAGAGGCACATAGGTTATGGCGAAAAGGTCTAACACACTTGAAATTTTAATCCCAAGGAGAAGATAGGGAGAAGGGGGGCAGAAGCACTATTTACAGATAATGGCTTGTAATTTTCTAAAACTGAAGAAAGATTTTGAGCCACACATTGAAAAAGTATTGTGAACTTGAAGCAAGATAAATACAAAGAAAATTACACCCAGGAACTTCAAAATAAATTTGCCAAATGTTGATTATTAAAGAGAATCTTATAAGGAACAGTTTGGGAAAAAAGTAGGCTGGATAACAGCAAAGGAAAAGAAAGGGAAGGACTAGTAGGTTTTTATTACATTAAGATGGAAAACTTTAGTGTGACCAGAACAACATGAGTAAATCAGAATGTAAATGGGACATTGAAATATTTTTTTAAACATATATGATGGATAAAGTATTAGTCTTTACGTATTGAATAGTATTTCAAATCAGTAGAAAATAAAGAACTTACGAAACATGTCCAAACTTATTAAGCAACAAAAATGCAAATTAAAACAATAAGATTTCATTTTCACACATCACACCTACAATATAAAAAAAAGAATCAATTTTGGCAAGGACATAGAGGAAATATGCACTCTCATTTCTGGCCAGGACTATAAATTCAGACAAGTTTTCTAGATGGCAACTCGGCAATGTGTATTGAGAGCTTTAAACATTTAACTCTTTGCTCTACAATCTTTTAGGATTTTTTTTATTTGAAGGGAGTGTTTAGACAAGTATAAGAAAGTATGTACCAGATCCTAATTTAAACATTAAAAAAAAGATAGCCAAAATTGTAAACAACATCAATATCCAACTGGTTGTTTATAAGGTATCTCCTAAATGTTAAGACATTCTTATTTTTCCAAATTTAAATACATGTTACAGTTGATATTAAAAGAGTACCTACAGTTATCAGGTAGGATAGTAAGTTATGAGATGATTGTCATTGCTTTTTTGTATGTGCGAACTGAACTATGGACTCTAACTTCATGTCAAATTATCATTTTACTTATTTGCACTGGTACAATACTAACCATTGCATTGGGTAACACTAACAAATCCCTTGTACTTTTAATTCAGGATGCCCTTTATTGAGACGGGGTTCAGAATATGGTACCCCAAAATTTGTCACGTTCAATATTTCAAACTAAAAGAAGTCAGGCCAGTACAGAAAGGACTTTCTGACCTTCTGAAACAGGTCACAAGACCCTCATGTGAGAGGTACCCTCCCTATACCTGGAGGAAAGGAAGATGCTTATTTCCCAAGACACAGGAATGCAGAGGAATGAACAGTGAGGTCTTACTGTTTCCCCCAGCTTACCATACTTAGTTCATACCTTTTTTTGCTCTATGTTTTTCCATGATTTTCTAGTTTTTATCAAACCTAGCATAAAAACACTCAGGTTTAACCATTTCTTTGGGTTTTTATTTCCTTATGAAGGCTCCTGTGTCACATAAAACTAATACTAAATAAATTTGTGTGCTTTTTCTCTTGTTAATCTGACTTTTGTTACAGGGGCCCTAGCCAAGAACTTAAAAGGGTAGGGAAAAAATATTTTTCTTCCTCTGTAGTTGCATAGAATGTCCTAAAAAGATATCTACATAATTACAGCATTGAAATAAAAAGCTGTCTTGTAAATAGAAGATTGCATATCATATGGTAGGCAAGGCAATAAAAATAGGTACTGCCAAATCCCTCGTACTAAATAGAATTCTTAAAACCAGAGGGTTAGGTATGGCCATTTCATGTGTCTTGGAAGAACTATCACTGAGGGTCTGTCAAATAATATAATTTTCAAAATAATAAAGATTTCCAAGTCGGAATTGTAGATAAAATTCTGGCATTTCTTGTGCTTTGAAATTGTGTATTAATTTTAATGGTGCCGAAAAGATCAATGTTATGAACACTGGTTTAAAAAGCATAAAATTACTATATTTTTATGTATGATTGCTAATGGACAAATGTTTAATTTTCAAAACTTAGATGAGGCAGCTTATATTAAAACCTTGATTTTAATAAAATATTATTATTTTGTTGTCTGCTAGTAAAAATGAGCAAATGAAAACAAAACAAATAGCTTTCATATCCTTTAATGTCTTTTTTCCCCAAAAACTGTTAATGGTACACATCATAATCAATGTTATCTTAGAAAGGGAAAACAGTATCCTAGGCGTAAAATAATGAAACTATTAAACATTAGGTATGTTTATTGCTGGGCAGCAATTGTGCTATCTTGTTTTGCCTAGTAAAACAGATTAGCCATTATATTTTTCCTTTGTAATAGTAAATTCCAGAAACCAGTGGAACACAATCTAGAAAACTATGTAACACAAGAATTCTGTACAGAGCTAAGCTTTCTTTCCTTGTATGTTAGCAATACAAAGATATTCTTAGATATTTAGGGCTTGAGAAAAAGTCCAACTCATGTATATTTCTTTTAATAGATACTTGAAGATTTGCTCCAAATCAATGAGGGAACAAAATTAAAATTCAAGATTAAGGATGTCAGTACATGAATGGAACAGCAATGACTCCTTAATCCAGTTAAAATAGAGCTGTTTAAATACTTTATGTCTGATCCAAAATTATGAAAATTTAAAATGATTATAAAAATATAAAAGTATAAAATAACATAATAACAGCACCATAGGTAAGAAACAAAAATGCCCAGATTATTGTAACAAAGATCTAGAAGTTAGTGATGATTGAGGGGTGAAGTGGGGGAAAATGGTGTCAAATGAGGGGAATTTAAAAATGTTGAAATCTTCACTCTAACTCTGAAGAAATATAAGTTAGCAGAATGCTTTTGAAAATTTTTTAGAAAACCAACAATATAATTAGGAACAGCTTATATGCTTCAAAAACTCTAAATCATAAATGCTAAAAAAATAGTTTATCAAAGGGCTAAAAACCAAGAAACAAAAAGAAAACATTTTTAAAAGTATAGAATACTGCAAAAAAGTAATTTTTAAAAATGAATTTTTAATGAACCAAGTTTAACCATATTTTCAATTTGTAGAGATGTAAATTAGATTAATTCCGCCATTAAAAACAGACATTCAGATTAACTTTTAAAAACCCTATATGCTATTTGTCAGACTTATTTAAAGCAAAGTGGCAAAATGTATAAGCACACATGACAAAAGTATTTTATGCAAATTTAAGAACAATATCAATATAGTATATTGATGAACAATATCAATATCAGACAAAACTTATTTTTACACAAACCTTTTTACAAAGAGAACCATTGTAATGTTCAATAAAGTGAAAACTATCATAAACATTTAACAAGTAACACTACCTCAAAGTAATTAAGGGAAAGGTGTTAGAAATACAAGAAGAAATAGAAACACAATAGTACTAAAAGATTTTAATATATTTTGAGTTTTTAACAGGCCAAATGGGTAAATAATAGAAAGGATATAATTAAATCATGTGTATATGAAAATACATACATTATGTATCAGTGAGGGATCTCTAGAGAAAACTAACCATCAGGTCTTACAAAAGAACATAGTTTTTTTTTTTAATTCACAGAATATTTCATTGATCACCTACTTAAAGCTGCAAAGAAATCATAAATTCTTAAATTTGCCCACTATTTGACTAAAATGCAATGGATTCAGCATCATTAGTCATTAGCAAAGTGCTAATCAAAACTACAGTGAGATACCCTTCATACCTACTAGGATGACTAAAATTTTTAAAAAATGTTAGCAAGCATGTGGAAAAATTATTGGTAAGATTGTAAAATGATTCAGCCACTTTAGAACAGTTTGGCAGTTAGAATGTTAAACATAGAATTACTACTACTATATCCCAGAAATTCCACTCCTAGGCATATACCAAAGAATAAAAAACATATCCACATAAAAGCTTGTACACAAAGGTTCATAGCAACATTCTTAATAATAACCAGAAAGTGGAAACAACCCAAGTGTCCATCAGCCAATGGACAGATAAAATGTATCTCTACCCATTGGCATATTAGCCATGAAAATGAATAAAATACTGGTCCATACTACAACATGGATAAACCTTGAGAATATTATGCTAATGGAAAGAAACCAGACATACAAGGCTACAGGTTATATGATTCCATTTATATGAAGTGTCCTGAACAAGAAAGTCTATACATATAAAGCAGACTAGAGGTTGTTAGGTTTGGGAGACTGGGGAATGAAGGCTAATGGATATAACACTTCTTTTTTTTTTTTTTAAAGGGTGAATTTTATGGTATGTGAATTATATTTCAGTAAAGCTGTTATAAAATGCAATGAAACTAGAAATTAACAATGAAGTACTTTAAAAAAACTTTAAAAGCTCTAATTTTGGGGGGCGCCTGGGTGGCACAGCGGTTAAGCATCTGCCTTTGGTTCAGGGCGTGATCCCGGCGTTATGGGATCGAGCCCCACATCAGGCTCTTTGGCTATGAGCCTGGTTCTTCCTCTCCCATTCCCCCTGCTTGTGTTCCCTCTCTCGCTGGCTGTCCCTATCTCTGTCAAATAAATAAATAAAATCTTTAAAAAAAATAAATAAAAGCTCTAATTTTTGGATAACAGAAAAAAATTGAAGGTCCAAAAATAGATTTAGGGTTTTCCTCAAATTAAAACATTACATATAAAACATAAGATATAGCTAAAGCTGTACTTAAAGGGAAAATTTATAGTGTTAATTTTTTTTAATTTTTATTTTTTTTACAATAATTCAAGGAAAACAAAAATTAATGAACTAGAAAACACAAAGCAGTAGAATTAATAAATCCAATAATCAGATCCTTGGAAGGTCAGTAGCCTACACAAATATTAGGTAAAGCATTTTAATTCCAGGCTAGTCTCCTGTGGTTATGCCAGGATGTAGATCGTACTTTTTATATCAGTTGGTTAAGTCTTTTTATAAACAAGGCATGATATAAATCACACTTTAAAAGGTCATGCTTCTTTAACTGTAAAGTAATAAAATGGAGACTTATCTGATTTCTCCATAGTTCCTGCAGGGGTTCTGCCTGAAGAGAAACTCTGGAAATTTCTTTTTTCTTTTCTTCTTTCTTTCTTTTCTTCTTTCTTTCATTTTCTCTTCTTTTCTTCCTTCCTCCCCCTTTTCTTTTTTTTCTTTTCTCTCTCTTTTCTCTTTCTCTCCTCTTTCTTTCTTTCTCTCTCTTTTTTTCCTTTCTTTTCTCTCTTCTCTTTTCTTCCTTTCTCAGATTAGAATGAGAGCCCTAAGCCTTCGAGCTCCTAGGCTATGTCCACGTTCAAGTGGTTCCAGCCACTGTAGGGGTGAATTGTGTCACAGATATCTCTAAAAACCCAATGAAAGCTAAGTACTTCCTCTCGGGGGTGTGGGGGGAGATACCCCCTCCCTTTGTGTCCTACATCAGTGCAGTCATGGATCTCACCTGAGTAGCAGTGCAGAAATGATGACTGTGACAGTTTAACATTGCAACTAAGCCTTTAAAGCAATGGTTCACAGACTTTTTAGTTTTAGTGCCCCTGTATACTCATAAAATATAGAGGACCCCGAAGTATCTTTGTTCTGGTGTGTGGGTAATATTCTTTCAATACTTAAAATATTCAAATTTAAAACAATTGGGGGGAAAAAGTATTCATTTCAACTAACAATAAACGCATTACATGTTAACATAAAAAAAACAGTTAATTTTTCTTTTAGAAAATAATTTTAAGAAAAATAACGTTTTTGTAATTCTCTTTAATATCTGGCGTAATGACTCATTTCTCATATTTGCCTTTCCTTCAGTCTGTTGTTTTGTCACGGGTCATGTAAACCCTGAAAATGTCTAGCATACACTTGAAAGAATAATAGAATGACATATAATGTTTTAATATTACAAAAAATTGACCTTGCAGAACCCCTAGAACGCTCTTGGGAACCCTCATAGGGGATCCCTGGACCACACTTTGAATACTGCTCAAAAACAGCTGTTTTCAAGAAATTACTAGAGCAGTAATCCTTCAAAGGCTTGACAGATGTTTAACCGTCCTGTACTCTCTCCCCTGCCAAAAAAACCCCAAAACATATCCAAAATGGCTCTGGAAAAAAAAAAAGTTTTTATAGTACAGGACTTCTGAGACTTCATGTTCAGGTTAGTGGGGGAAAACGGGGGCACAGGAGCGTGGAGGACCGCTGCATTAAATGAGATGGCCACTGGATGGCACTGCTGTTCCACTCACGGGTGATCAGAGCGTCTGTATCAGGAAATGGCCCCTCGCTTGTGGAAGCCCAAATTCCCTGGAAAGCTGGAGGACTTAACAACAGTAATCTCTCTTTGATTTTTGTTTAATAAAGTAGTGATTAACAGTTGCCATAATATAAACTCACCTCTTCTCAGTCCAGAGGACATTTTTTACTTCACCCCAAGCTGGGGGCTTTCATTTTGTCAAATTCAAGAGTGAGGTTTTGGGAGCAGCTCCCAAGTTCATGCCTCTGAGCTGGGAATCTGATGGGTTCAGAACGTGGAGATGAGAATCCCTGACCTCAAAGACTTCATTACTATGTAAGTAGAGGTGACAGAAACCGAAATGTTCTTAGCCAATATCTCCAGGTCTGGCTAATGCTGATTCAGTTTTACAATAGTCCAAAGTTAACTGGACTGTCTAGGTATTTCTGTATTTGAAGAGGGATAGGGATATGTTACCAAAGCTGTTATCCTACGAGGCCAATGGTTCCGTGCGGTGAGGGGTTCCTAACTGTCAGTAGGTTCCATGGACATTCATTCAAATGAAGGAACAGCCAGATGGCACATTGGGGGTGATATGTGCACCCACACATATCAATGTACCCACGCAGAGAGTGAGCCTGACTCTACCCCTCTTGGCTCTGCCACTCTCCTCCAAGCTGCCTAGCTCTGAACGTAGCTGCTGCCAGAATATCAATGTTTAGAGGGAACAGAATATCCCAGTGTGAGGGTGTGAAGAAGGTCAGTGCTTGAGACACTTTGGCCACCAGAAATTCATTTTGCAAGGCTGGAGTGTAGGATCTGAGGGGTGGGCAGGAGAGAGTGAAGATTGGTGAGGTAGGTGGTAGGAAAGTTGAAGAATTTGGATTTTTTTCTCAGGGGGCAGTGGGGAACCTTCGAGGTGTTTTAAGTAGGTATCTTACTATGTGTCATATGCTGCATTAAGCACTGCAACACAGAGGTGCAAAGGACAAGGTGGTCGGTGGCTATTAAAGAGATGAATGTAGAAAGAAAACATCTAGCACTTACTATATGCTAGTCACTAATATTCACTCACTCAATCCTCTTAACTACCCTAACTGTACAAACTATTATCACCCTTTCTCTGTAGAGAGGAAAAGTAAGGCACATAGAGGTTAAGGGATTTACCCAATGTCACATAACCACCAAGTGGCAGAGCCGGTATTTGAACCTGGTTAATGTAGTTTCAGCTGCTGTTTGCATCATACTTCCTCACTAAAAAAGGGGGGCGAAATGGCCCTAAAATACCATAACTATTCTGATAGACATCAGCTGGGTCCAGTGAAAGCCCAAAGGAGGGGTGTTAAATTCTGTGATTAGAAGGAGAAAGTGTAGTGAGAAATTTATAGAGGACTTACACTGAGTATGACAGTTGAGTTGGTGTTGAATAAGCATATGAAGGAAAGAGGAGAAGGGCAGGGCATTTCAAACAGAAGCAGTAAGGCTGTATCTGCAAAGATATGGAGGACATCTGTGTCAAAACTACAAGGAGTAGCTTTCGTCCAGAGTCTAAGGAAACTGACCACAAGTAATGCTGGACAGGTAACTGCTGGATAGGTAACGATGGGACTGTATACTCTATGTGGAGGACTTAACACTTGTTCCTATTAAGCTTAGTTGTTAGATTTAATTCATTATTCAAATATGCCAAAATCATTTAGGACACTGTATTCTCCATCCCAACTACTAATCAAACTTCTCAGGTTCTGTTTAATAAAAATGCCACTGTTTGGGGCACCTGGGTGGCTCAGTGGGTTAAGCATCCAGCTCTTAATTTTGGCTCAGGTCAGGATCTCAGGGTCCGAGGATAGGGCCCTGCACTGGGCTTTGTGTTCAGCACAGTCTGCTTGTCCCTCTCCCTCTGCTCCTTCCCCTGCTCACATGGGTGCACTCTCTCTTTCTCTCTCAAATCTTTTTTAAAAATGTCATCCTTCACTTCATGGTTAAAAATATTGGGGCCGAAATCACTTTGGACTGGGTCTTTGAGCAAATGGTATACATCACAACTTGTGGTCAGAACAGTTACAGAGTAACCTCACTCTACTTCCACCTAGCCCACATGTCTTCATCTTGTCCACAGGAATAACAGGGAGACAAATATTTCATGGAAATTAAGAGAACCCTACGTGCTCAGCTTTTTCTTGGTCTTTCAATCTCATAACCATGCTAGATAAAAATGAGAGATCATTGTAGTCTGACTCCTTCATGAACTCATGTTGATTTCTTAATTATTATCCTTTTCTTCTCTAAAACCATCCATTTGAAAGTCCATTCTAGAATTTAACCTAATCTATAAGCCATTATACTATAGCACCAAACTCTTTCTTTTTTCTGGCAGACCAACAATTTGTCCAGGTAAAGGGTCTCAGCAGCTCTTCCATTGTCATGGTTCAGCTGATTTCAGATTTCTCCCAACACCTGGGGAAGTGATCATTCCCAGCTCAAGGCATACAAGGGCCTTCATGACTTGGGTTCTGCTTACCTTTCCTCTGTCTTCTATGACACACCCATGCTCCGGGGCAATTCTCAGTATATGCCACATTGTATCATCCATCTATGTATTTGTACATATTGTTTCCTCTACTTTGGAACCAGTTCCATCCTTCTTTCTACCCGGGAAAATTTTTTTTAAGTTTCATCTAATTTCATTCTAAAAAGTCAAACAGTTATAAACCTTATTATGAAAATACAGTTCCCTGAACTTTCCCTTCTCCTTCCTCTATTTTCATTTCCTAGAGGCAACCATTTTCAGTTGCTCTTTGGGCATTTACTTCTGTATTGCTAAATAACACATTTCTACTGCCAGCCTCTCGATTTTCAGTTTCAGGAATTACCTATTGAATTCTCACTAGGGAAGATAAGGTTTAGCTCTCTTTAGCACCTCCCTCGCCCACCTCCACGATTTCCCTGTCCTCAGTTCTCCCAGTAGATTTCTATCAGCATTTTTATTTAGATCAGTATTCAGTGTTTACATAATTATGACTATATTCACAGCATGCCCGTCTAGGAAAGCATGATTGCGTTTTCTTTCTTGTACAACTTTTAATTTTCCCTGGAGTTAATAATTGTCTTGTTTCTTCATTTGCATAGTTCTCTCTTTACCTAATTCCTACCTAGACATTCTTCCCTATATATAAGTTCCCTCTCAATATATTTGCACATATAAAGTATTCTGTCAAGTTCATCATCTTGAATGTTTTCTCCCCTTCCTTACCGTCCTAGAATTCTTTCCTTCTCTCCTGTGCTGGATCTCTTGTTTCCTGGATCCCATGTCTTCTCTTTAATTATTCCTTCTCTTCACCAGACCACATCCTGAAGTAGCTTCCTAAGAAAGTGTGTATGGGAAATAAAGTTTTTGAAAACATGCATGTATGTGAATGTGTTTATTCTTAGATTTGATGGATAGTTTGGCCATGTCTAGAATTCAGGGTTAGAAATTGTTTTCCTTTACATATTATTTGAAGATATTGCTCCATGTTTTCTAGCTTCCAGTGCTATTGCCAGTGGATTAGTGGTATGTTCTGGAAAGAGAGAGAAGCCTGCCATTCTGGTTCTTGATCCTTTGTGACCTCCTGAAAGCATTTAGGGTCCTCTGTGTCCCTGGGGAATGTGCTTTGGTGTGAACCTATATGCTTCCATTGTACTGGTCCCTGGCAGACTCTTATAACCTAGAAGTTAATTTCTTTCAGGTTTAGGCAATTTTCTTAAATTAGCTATCCAATAACTTCTGGTTTTGCCATTCTCTATTTTTGCAATGCCTTAGTGTTTCTGGACCGTTCTTCTAATTTCATTCTTTTTCACCCCTATTTTATATCTCTCTGTATTTTCCATTCTCTGGGAGATTTTAAAAACTTATCATCCAAATATTTATTGAGTTTTCATGCTTTCTATTTCCAAGAGATCTTTATTTTATTGGTCTTCTGAATGTGCCCCTTCTTGGAAGAGCATCCTGGTTGTTTTCACCAATAAAAAATTCTTTCTCTTCTAAGGATATTGAAGTGTGTGTGTGTATAGTATTACATATTACATTTTATATATTACACATTATACATACATATACATGTGTGTATATATACGTATACATGCGTGCATGTGTACTTGTGTACACGTGTGTATGTGTGTACATGCACGTATACGTACACATATACATACACACACACACACACACACATATAATTTTATAGGTTTCTTTTCCCTGAATTATCTCGGTTTTCTAAATTCCTTTTATTTTCCTGTTTGTTGTTTTTACCTTTGGTATGAGAGACTTTTCTCAAGCTGGAAATTTGGGGCTGTGCCCTCTAGTCTGAGCGGTAGCCTGAAAATCCCATGCTCATGGGTGGGGGTCTGTTGACCAGAAGCAGCTTCACTCTTAGGTGACCTGGCTAAGCTCTTCCACCACGGAAGGCATTTAAGTCTTGCCTCTTGGACTACTCAGGGTTTTTTTGTTTTTTTGTGTTTTTGTTTTTTGTTTTTTTTTTTTTAGAATAAATGTTTCACTCTTTTCCTAGAGGGGCTGAGCTTGGTGCTGATGGTCTTGTTGCAGAGTGCAGTTCTGTGAGCTGACTTTCACCTATCCCCCGTTTTCTACATAGCCCTCTATTGCACCTGATGTCTGCGATCCAGCATGCCTCTAGTCCACCCTCTCCAGTCTCCTGCCACGGTGGAGTCGGGAGCTATCTGCACATGGAAGGGAGAGGGTGGAAGTGGGAGGAAGGCACCTCGGGTCTTAACGCTTCTTCTTAGGCTTTCAGAACTTCCTTCTAGTTTCAGCTTCAGCTTCACCTTCATTGTGCGTGGTATCTGGTACCTTCCTGGGGTTCTGCGGTGTATCCACTCCCACTACCAGTTAAGGTTTCAGCCTTTCAGCCAATCTGTTGAGTCTGTTATCAAATGCCCATCTGCTTTTCCACTTCAGAATAATGTGTTTGGTGTTATTTCCTTTCCTATTCTCTTTGTCCTTAAAGATTTGTTCCTCAAAAAAAAAAAAATCCTTAAAAGATTTACTCCTCAAAAAAAAAAAAAAATCCTTGCCAGGGCTTCAGGAAATAGTGAAGATAATGTGTGTTCAGTCCACCAGTTCTTTGTTTTTTTTTTTTTTTTTAAGATTTAATTTATTTGCCAGAGAAAGAACACAAGTAGGGAGAAGCAGGCTCCCCGCTGAGCAGAGAGCCCCATATGGGGCTCAATCCCAGGACCTTGGAATCATGACCTGAGCTGAAGGCAGATGCTTAACTGACTGAGTCACCCAGGCATCCCTCAGTCCACCAGTTTTGACAGGAAGCACACAAGCATCTGTCAGATCCTTGTACAGCATGACCTCCTGTTAGGATCATCCCTGACTGCCCCACACTTACAGAACCAACAGCTTCCTTCATCACAGTGCTTTTGTATCTAAAGTTTGTGTGCACTTCTTATCTTGCATACATAGCATGATACACCAGGTACCTAGATGCTCAATGAATGCATGTTGAATTGAGCAGAAATTAGATGGTGTTTTTTAATAACCGAGTACCATTGCAGAGAGATAAACAGCCCACTTGTCCTGCCAGCAGAAAGCCCCTAAATGAAAGTATTTTCCTAAATCCTATTTCATCATTGGTGAACAGTAGAATTGCAGACCTCATCTTGCAATAGGCATATGGTGAGCAGTAGTACAATTGCAGACCTAATCTTCCCTAAAGAATTTCCTTCAAATCTGAGACATGCAGTGGGCTTTGTCACCTCAAAAATGGGGCAGCAGCATCTGGAACTAAAGCTGGCCTTGGGATAGGATAAATTTGATTGGTTTTGTTACCAAGTCAGGATAAGCGTGGTGTCATGGTTCTTGAAAGATGGGTGTTTATGATTTTTTCTCTCTCTCTCTCATATACGGGGATGAGGTATGATCAGAAGTTTAACATTACATCTTTTCAAACTTCCCTGAATGTTCCTTGGCCCTAGAACATACTTATCTAGCTTATTCTAATGAAGGCAATGCCACTCAAATCTAGGCTGGGTTGAGGAGCCTCCAGTGGCTTATAGAGCTTTTAGTGACAAACAAAGATCTTGGGTTCAGGCCTCCCTGCTGGAAATCTACTAATAGTGATGGTGTAGGACACCCTACTTGTACTGAGTTGGTTCATCAGTCTGCCTCCTTCCGACTAGGCAGGAGATCAAGAAGCATGACTCACACTGGCAACCAAGAAGCCACCCAATAGCTTCATTAATAAGTTGGAGCTATGATCTGTGAGTTGGAGAATCTAGATTGTGGAAAGTCAGCCTGGAATAGAAGCCTAAACCCCTGGAAGGTCCACTAAGATAGGAAGGTCAAGCAAGTGAACCTGGGAGTGGCGTGCATTCGGGCAATGTGAGCAGACAGTGCCGGGCTATGTGGCAGAACCAGAGCTAAGAGGTACCACAATCCCTCCTGAGGACCAATTATGAGCATCTAATCTGATAGGTGAGATGAAGATGGAATGAGATGGAGTTTAAAGGAGCTGGTCTGACCAAACCCCTAAGCTTTGCAGTATTTCTCTCTGCTCAGCTATTCTGGCTTCAGAAGTATTGTTTCTTAAGATCTTAGGCTCCTGTTAGCAGCTTATGCCCCCTTCAGTATGACACTTCACTCTGCATGACAGCTCACCACTTACTCTGGTGACAGTATTTAGGCAGAACCTGTCCAGGACAGGAGAGAGAATGTGCAAGAGAACAAGTGAAGGAAAAAGATACCATTTTCTTCAGAGTGGTTGGGGGATTATATGTCTGTCTGGGGAAAATAAACCTGTCAGGAATCTGTTGGCCTATTTGGGTCATTGACATGACGTGAAGTGCTGACACAGAGTCAGGCAGCCTTGGGAGCCTGAATGATTGACCATTTTGACATCATTAGATATGCCCATGCTAGAAGGAACTAGACTCTCACAGCCAGAACAGCAACATTGGGAAGAAAAAATTGCAGCTCTGGAACAGACAGGCACAAATCCCCCCCTCTTCTCCTTTTCCTTTGCTTATTTTTCTTTTTATAATAGATTTAAGCAATATATGAAATTTGGACATGGATCTGAAAGTTACCAAACTGCAAATACATGAATTGACCTTAGAAAACCCAGAGAATCTTAGATAAAAGGTCAAATGAGGCCCTGAATTTTCTAGGTAGTCTAGGAGACAGTCTGAGCTTTTATATTCCTTTTCATTAACAAGACCCCCAAGGGTCATGGATAAGAACATGGGTGTGGAAGTCAGGCATATTGGACTCAAGCCCCAGTTCTGCCTCTCCTTATCTGTGAGCTTGAGCACTTAATCCTCTTGAGGCTTTAGTTAACACACTTTGAAAATAGGAATTATTATCTCAGACTGGCAGTGAATATTACTCAAGAACATGTGGATATTAAAGTTCACGCAGAGCTTGGCATGTAGGTGCCCAACACATACTACGAAGAGAGTGTTGGTTTTATTACCACTCACAACTAGAGGGCGGCTATGGGCTGTGCATGTGGCACTCTACCTTGTGGTCAGCCATCATGGACCATTCCTTGGTTACTCAGAGGAGATCATCTAAATTTGGCTAAAGAAGCAGTTCTCCCAAAAACAGTGGGGGAATAGGAACTGCCTTGTAAAATTGTGAGTATCTCAAGAGGAAATAGCAGTAAAAGCATTTCATGAATGCTAATATTAGTTATTAGTAATATTTTCTAGGAAGCAGTGCAACGGTATACACAGAACATCAGCTTAAGTCTCAGACAAACATGAGTACCAATGCCAGTTCTGTTTGACTTTGGACAAGTTCTTTAACTCCCTGAGGTCTCCATCTGTTAAAATGGTACCATTAATACTTACCTTGGAGGTTGTTGCTAGGATTAAAGGAGGCAATATATATGAAAAAATCTTGCTTAATACCCTGTGCATAGAAGGCATTCCTCGATGAATGCCAGTTTCTTTCCTTCCTGTGGTTCCTCTCCTATTGCCTATTTAAGAATCTGATGCATGATTCAGAACCCAGATGCCAGGGCAGAAAAAAACATTGAGATGACAGAATTAAGATTAAATAACGTTCCAATAGATGGAATCCTGAGGCTGACACATTAAGCTAAAATTAATAAGGATATATGTAAAAACTGGCATTTTGTTTCAATACCCACTTAGTGCAAACGTGTATGATGGAATTCTGTGTCTATGCATGCACATCAATGTGTCTGTGTGTAAGCACAGTTCACATCTTGGGCTTCAGTGACAGAAGCACCACATACCTGAAATTCATTGTTCCATGGTGGCCAGCTCTCGTTAGACCATCCACAGGGCATTGTGTCACATTTGGGAGCCATGGTTTTTAAGAAGGAACCCTGATACACGAGAACCTCTCCAGGGACGTTGCCAGTGTGGTGAATACCCTGGGGAATGGCTCAAGGAATCAGGCCAGGGAATTGTACTAAGAAAAATAGAAGACTAAGCTATTTCTTTATTTAGTTTAAAAATTATTTTATGAAAAAGAACCCAGATAGGCATGGTGTCGTACAAGAAACAACATAACGTTGGAAGTTTTAAGGAGACAATTTTGACTCCTAACACCTTTATTTACTCATGCATTCATTCACTTCTCCAACAAACATTAACTGAACTGAGTATACACTGAAGGTTAGACATGTTTCCTTGTTGGTAGTAGTACAACGACAAACGTTTAACAACCAGCTCTCCAGGGGAAAAAATCCTGATTTATAGCATTTGTCAATATCTATGGTATAAATACTTCCACCATGGCTGATTGCAAGTTAACAATATAAATGTGGAATTGGGAAGAGATGTGCCCAGCTGGCTCTCTCACACTGGGGCAAGCTGGCTTCAGCACATGCCTACTGTATGTTCTGAGGGTGCAGAGGTCAAAGGCAGTCCTGCATGTAAGAGACCTACTGTTTAGTGGAAGAAACCACTCCAATTCAGCTTTGACCTTGAAGTGCACTTGGTTCTGAGGGAGGTCCCAAACCTGATTTGGAGGATGTGAGTAATTGGGTTGGCTGGGGAGAAAAGCAGAGGGAAGCGCATGCTGACAAAAGGAGCAGCAGCTACAAACATGAAGACTCTGGGAATATTGTGCAAGTTGTTTATTTTTTGCTTTTTTTGTTTGTTTTAATTGTCATTCTTTTTTTTTAATTGAAGTATAGTTGACATACAATGTTATATTAGTTTCAGGTGTACCACATAGTGATTGGACAATTCTATTCATTTCTTAATGCTCACCATGATAAGTATAGTCACCATCTGTCACCATAAAATGTTATTGACTATATTCCCAGCGCTACACTTTTCATCTGTGACTTATTTATTCTATAACTGAAAGTTTATGCCCCTTAATCCTCTTCACCTTCACCAGCCCCCCAACCCCTTCCCCTACGGCAACCACCAGTTTGATTCCCTGTCTTTATGAATCTATTTCTGGGTTTCTAAAAGTTGTTTTGTTTTTTAAATTCCATATGTAAGCGAAATTATGTGGTATTTATCTGTTTCTGTCTGACTTATTTCGGTTAACATAATACCATCTAGTCCCATCCATGTTGTTGCAAATGGCAAGACCTCATTCTTTTTATGGCTGAGTAATATTCCATTGTCCATATGTGCTACATCTTCTTTATCCATCCTTCTATCAATGGATGCTTGGCTGCTTCCATATCTTGGCTATCATAAATAATGCTGAAATAAACATAGAGGTGCATATATCTTTTCAAACTAGTCTTTTTGTTTTCTTTGGGTAAATAGCCTGTGATGGAATTACTGGATCATAAAGTATTTCTGTTTTTAATTTATTGAGGTAACTCTATATTGATTTTCCCAGTGGTAGTACCAATTTACATTCTCACCGATGGTGCATGAGGGTTCCCTCTTCTCCGCATCCTTGCCAAAATGTAGTTCATGTCTTTTCAATACTTGCCATTCTGATTAGTGTGATGTGATTTCTCACATGAATTTGATTTGCATTTCTCTGGTAATTAGTGATGTTGAGTATTTTATCATGTTTTTTGGCTCTCTGCATGTCTTCTTTGGAAAAATATCCATGTTTTCCCATTGTTTAAATGGATTATTTGGTTTTTTTGGTGTTCATTTGTATAAGTTCTTTATATATAATATATTAATATAATTATATATATTATATATAATATATCATATTATATATTATATATAATATATTAATATAATTATATATATTATATATAATATATATAATATATATAATATATCATATTATATATATCCTATTATATAAATTATATATTATATTATATGAATTATATATTATATAATTATATATTATACATATGTATATATATTAACCCCTTATCAGATATATCATTTGCAAATATCTTCTCCCATTTAGTAGGTTGCCTTTTTGTTTTGTTGATGGTTTCCTTTGCTTTGCAGAAGCTTTTTATTTTGGTGTAGTCCCAATAGTTTATTTTTATTTTTGTTTCTCTTTCCTGATGAGACAGATTTAGAAAAATCTTGCTAAGGCCAATGTCTAAGAGATTACTGCCTATGTTTTCTTCCAGGAGTTTTATGGTTTCAGGTCTCACGTTTAGGTCTTTAATACATTTTGAGTTCATCTTTGTGTAATGTGTAAGAAAGTGGTCCAGTTTTATTCTTTGCATGTAGCTGTCCAGTTTTCCCAATAGCATTTATTGAAAAGGCTGTCTTTTCCCCATTGTATATTCTTGCTTCCTTTGTCCTAGATTAACTCTCAGTGTAAACATGGGTTTATTTCCGGCTCTCTATCCTATGCTATTGATCTATGAATCTATTTTTGTGCCAGTACCATGCTTGTTTGATACTTTGTAATATAATTTGAAATCTGGGACTGTGATACCTACAGCTTTGTTCTCTCTCAAGATTGCTTGGCTATTTGGGATCTTTTGTGGCTCTCTACAAATTTCAGGATTCTTTGTTCTAGTACTGTGAAAAATACTATTGGCCTTTTGATAGGGATTGCATTGAATCTGTACATCCCTTTGAGTAGTATGGACATGTTAACAATGTTAATTCTTTCAAACCATGAGTGTGGTATATCTTTTCATTTGTTTGCATAGTGTTCAATTTATTTCATGAATGTTTTATAGTTTACAGTATACAGGTCTTTTACCTCCTTGGTTAAATTTATTCCTAGGTATTTTGGAGGATAAGTTTCACTCAGGAAGGCTGACACTGGAGAAATGTGGCAGCCAGAACTTGATAATGGATTTGAGCCTAATTTTGAAGGCAATAAGGAATGGATGAAAGGTTTTTAACAGGGGAGTTATGCAGTGATATTTGCATTTTAGAAAGTTCACTTTGAGGGAAGGATAAGAAAATGGATTGTACTAGGTCAAGCTCGGAGATAGAGATATTAGTTAGAAACCTCCCTCCGTCACTGACAAAAATTGGTAATGGAGTGAAGGTAGTGACATTGGCAAATAGGGTACACATCTAAGTAATGCCAAAAACATTAGGATAGATGAGACAAGATGACAAGGGGAGAGAAAAATAGGGCATGGTCGTGATGGATCTGTAAATGGGAAGTGTGAGTTAGGATGTGGAGGCTCTTGGGTCAGTGGGAGTGACATCCCTCTTGTTAGGAACTAGTTCTTACAAGACCTAACTTGTTTAGAGTGCAAATTCCTGGACTCCATCCTTGGATATCCTGATTTAGTAGGTGGAGCTGAGCCCATGCATCTGTATTGTCAAAGCACTCCAGGGGATTCTATTGAGCCATGCCTTTATTCATTCCCTCAACTGGTATTTACTCTGTGCCAGGCATCATTCTAGGTACTGGAGAGGCTGAAGTGAATGAGACAAATTTCCTGTCTTTGTAGAGGCTTTAAGTGGGAGAGACCAAGAATAAACAAATAAAATGTATAGAATAAGCAATGTTTAGGTAGCTTATACAGTCTTTGAAGGAAACACAGGATAAGGGGATGACATTTAATGGAAGGTGGGGGATAAGATTGCTATTTTAGATAAGGTAGTTGGAGAACCTTCTCTAAAAAGGTGACATTTATGCCAGAACATAAAAATAAGTGAAAAACAGAGAAACACTGAATTATAAAATATAGGAAAAGATGTAATGTAAAATTGGCAGAGACGGAGTGGTAAGTTCTGTTTAGGACATGAGTTAAAGCTCGGTGTTAGGCTGTCCAGTGGAGTGGGGCTATCCAATAAGCCACTGAATATATCAGAACTCATGGAGCAGATCTGGACTCAGGATGTAGATTTGAGAGGCATCAGTTACACATGGTGGTTGAAGCCATGAAAGTATGTGAAATAAGAATGGAACCCAGGGAAAGAAATTCTTTTGAGGCAGTTAAAGAAAGGATTTGGGGGGGGGTGTGATGAGAGGTAACAGTCAGATGGGGAGTAGAGCCAGGGAAGAAGACAGTTTCCAGGAAGGAGATCCAGAGAGGTTCAGAAGCTGCCCAGAGACCAAGGGAAATAGGTCGAGAAATATGTCAATGGTATTGGACAATGGAGGATCATTTTCTATCTTAATAGCAATTTCAGAAGGATAGTGGAGGGAGGGGCTTGGAGCATAGCAACTGGAGGAGGTGAAAAGTGGAAATAGTTGAGATAAAGCCATTCAAAAAGTTGATCAAAAAAAGAAAAATCCTTGAATGGTGAATGAAGGGCACAGTGTTGAGGGGGAGCGGACTTTTAAGACTGAGAAAGTTAGGCATGTATATGAGTTAAGGAGAAAGAACCAAAAAAGAGAGGATGGGGGAAGGGAATAATTAAGACACTGATGAAGGATGGTGACTGAGGTCTCTTCCCCTGAGACTAGAAGAAAGAGTGAATGCTTATGCTGATAAGGTTCTTGTTTGGTTTGGGGAGAATGGATTTCCAACCTAAGGACCTTTATTTTTCTGTGAAGTGGAATTTCAAGCTGTTTGCCCAGAATGGGGTGGGCAGGCGGTCTAGGCAGAGGGGAAAGTGGCAAAGGGATGTAAAACGTCCTTGGAAATAGGTGAGTGAGGGGACAGGACCACCCCGTGATGTCTGTGTCGTAGCTCAGCTGACTTAAAGGCCCTGACTTTGAGGACCACTAGTTGGTCCGAGTGTGTGTGTTTATCCAACAGTACTTAGTGTTCGAGAAGGAGGGAACTGGATAGCTCTGGTGCTGGGATTTTGCCCCATGAGTTTAGATAAAAGGGAGAGAAAATTAGCGCACTGTCAAAGGAAGCTATCAGTGCTTCTGGAAGGAAAACCTTTAGTCATGGGATGACCACTGATCCAACTCTCCCTCTACCACTGAACTGGTATAAGGAATGCTTGCTCAGAATCACCTAGGAGCTCGTAACTCCTGTAATGAATCTGAGGGACCAGGCCGAGGAATTTGCATTTTCACAAGCTTCCTAGATGATTTTAATCTATACAAAAGTTTTAAAAGCACTGCTTCCTGACTCCTACGATCCCTTGACAGCATCTTGATACATCTCCAGCCCCATCAAAACACCCCCAAATGGAGAAATCGTTTGGCCACAGATCATACTGCAGAGGGCAAGTGTCCTCACTTGTCTCCTGCCCAAGCTGTAGACAGGTCAGACCCTCAACTTCCCCTAGCAATGCTGAGCTGCCAGGAGAGCATCTCTGTCCAATCAGATCAATAGCAAGAGGGCAGGTCCCAGCCTCGGCAAATTTCCGCAGGCCCCTCTGAACCTCTGCCTTGCTGGGCCTCCAGCATGGCTGAAGAAACATCAGCTGGCTCCAGCAGGATCCCTGGAGAGCTGTGAGGACTCCAGCTGCCCACCCCTCTCTAGGAGGAGCCTGTCCTTTTACTGGTTCTGCCATACATTCACCTGGAACTCCTGGCAGATCCCACTTCCCCGCAGCTCCCAGCCGCCCCTTCACGGAAGAGAGAGCGGGAATTTAAGAGCCAGAATTAATTAGGCAAATGTCAGGCGGGCATGAGTCACAGCAGCCCAAGGTATTTTAGTCAATTACAAATGGGAGCCCTCACAGCAAGGAGGAGCTTGCGGCACCGTCAGCAGCCCCCGCAGGAGCTGATGTAGGAGCAGCGCTAGGGGGCGTCTCTCATTGACCCAGCAAACTCCAGCCAGGACTCTGCAAAGGTGTTGGTGTGGGCAGGGTGTGTGTGTGTGTGTGTGTCCCTAACCTTTCAGGGAATCCTTGTCAGAGCCTGTTTGGATAGTTGGACACTGAAATAAATAGCCCAGCCAAACTAGAGGTTTGTGTAGGCTATAAATTGGAAGCATTCTCACTGACTAGAAGGGGCTTAGCTGAAGAGAACATTCTCAGAGGCTTTAAGGGAAGCAGCCACCTGCCCATCCTGAGTGTCGTCTTCAATTTTTTTTCCAGATTCAGTGGGCCAGATTCTCATCCTGTTATTCTCTAAGCTAAGGAGCATCAGGGAAATGGTTGCAATTTCTTCTACCATACCCTGGTTTACCAGAAGGGCTGAGTCCTTTTTTCTCTAGAAATCTGCCTCCTTCTCCCTCCCCTGTCCCCGCACCCATCCCCCAGACCAGGCTATGATTATCAAATAAATGTAAAACCTAGGAGGAGTCGTTAAGATCCATTTCCCTACCTTATAATGAGTTTCATTCATTTATTCAGCAAAATTATTAAAAAATGGTGTTGTGCTCCATACTGTTAGTAGACGAATTTGCTGTGAATCCTGCTCTTGGTGCTTTTAATCTATGAAGAGGAGACATGTACATCCTGAAATATAACAAAAAGTAGAAACTGATGAAAATATCATGAGAGATGTGGGGCGGGGGGGAAGGCAATGAATATTGAAAGAAGTAGAGATTACGTCAAATTGGGAGGTCAGGGAGGGCTTCCAGAGGGAGATGACATTTTAAGCATTTAGGTTTGTGGGCATGACTGTCCAGGTAGAGAGGCCAGACCCCTTCCCCGAGCTCAGAGTTAGTGAGTGGCAGAGTAGGACCAGTGGTAGACCTCAGTTCTGAATCCCACTCCAGTGGTGTGAGCCATTAGGTGGTAGATTTTCCTCTGTAAGGTAACTCAACCTAACAAAATTTGTGAAGTATTTATGACCAACACTACCAAGCTCAGTCTGATGAGTTATCTTTCCTCAAAGATCTAACAATTACAAAAATAAGCCCAGGCTGGCTGAAACTTCTCCATCTCTCCTGTACTAGTAATAGTATCACCTTTACCCAGCCATATAAACAAGCCTTTGGAGTCATTCTAGACTCCTCTCTTCCTTCTCGCTCCCCACATCTACTTGATCACCAATTCCTGTTGGTTCTGCCTCATTAAAAATTCAATCAATATGTATTTATTGGACATCTTTGTTAGGTTCTGGGAAACAAAGATGAATAAGGCACAGTCTCAGGAAATTCATGATTAAAGATGGAAGCAGACTTGTAAAGCAAAAATATGGTGCAAGGTGATACACACAAAAAATGCTATACTAGGAGCCCTGTGGGAGCACAAAACAGGCCAGGAACTCAGAGTGGGCACCAGCAAACAATTTTCTAGTTAATGCCTCTCCTTCATCCCCAGTGCCACATGTTCCATCAGACTAAGCATTTGACTTCTAGACCTTCACAAAAAACGTCTGGAAATGCAAATTCATTTACAGACACACTTCACTCTACTTAAAGCTCATCAGGGGTTTGCTGTGGTTTAGGATAAAATCTGAACTTCAGAACTAGCATGCAAGGCTAGTAACAACAGCTCCTGCTTGCCTTTTCAACCCTCTAAAAGACACTAATTCTTCCTCCCCTAAAAAAGCCCTATTTACTTACTTGTAATTCCATTTGCACATATTATTCCTTACATATCCTATCCCTATGTATCTCCATAAGGGAACACTTCTTTTCTTTCCAGATTCCATAAAAGCTTATCTTTCTGAGCCCTGCTCTGTGGTCCTCAGGCACAATGACTGGCTCCATCCTTCATCTTTCCTTGGTACTTGGAACATCCTTCGTTATGCTTATGTCTTTGTTTTGGACTGCACTAGACTGACACCTGTGTTCATCATCAGATAGGAAACACACTGCAGACAAGGGCTATGTCTTACACATCTTCATATCTGTGCTTCCCAGAGCAGTGTCTGGCACATAATGGGCAATTGATAAATGTTTGTCACACAAATATAAATAAATAACCTGAAAATAAGGGTGTTCTCAGAGATGGTATCTTTAAAGAAACCACATAGCAATTGGAAAGGAAATCCTGTTGAAAGCAACTAGTCAACTAAAAATATGTTAAGATGATTTGGTTTTGATATTGATTACCTCTTAATTTTTAGTCAAAGACGTTCCCTTTATCTACAATTAACAGCACATTGCAAGTTGGGATACCTACTTAGAACCAAACAAGTAGTTGGGAGCCCTCGTGCCTAAGAAGGTCCCCAGAGGTATATGGTATGCCAAATCCTCTCTTCCGATTCTGGAACTTTCATCTATAGCTTTGTGACTTGAGTAATTTAACCTCTTGGATACTCAATGTCCCCATTTATTGGTAAGAATACTATCTGCCTATAGTGAGTTAAATAGTGGGCTCCAAAATGTATGTCCACCTGGATCTAACCAAGTGCTAGATTCCATGCTTGGAATGTGCCTTTATCTGGATAAGGGTCACTACAGATATAATTAAGGTAAAGATCTTCAGATCATCCTGGATGAAGATGGGCCCTAAATGCAGTGGTGGTTGTCCTGTGAGAAACAGAAATGAGAAATCCAGATAGGCCATGTGAAGACAGAGGCAGAGATTGTAGTGAACTATGCCAGGGATTGCCAACAGTCACCACGAGTGGGGAGATAAGCAAGGACTAGATTCTCCCTGATAGTCACCAGAGGGAACCAGTCCTGCCAACACCTTGATTTCAGACTTCTGGAACTATGAGAGAATAAATTTATGTTGTTTTGAGACACTCCGTTTGTGGTAACTTGCTATGGCAGCCCTAGAAACTAATATGCAGCCTGACCTAACCCACTGGGGTTTGAGAAGGTCAGATGAGAAAGTGTCTGTGGAGGTGCTTGGTGAAGCTCTAGAAAAGTTCTGGGCCACAAGGCACCATTATTTCTGCCTTGTGTAGAGTAAATTGGAGGAATCAACTAATGAGTTTTGTACAGGTTGGATGTGAATAAACTTTCTTGAACTCTTGTTAAAGAAAAAAAAAGTTCTGGGCCACAGAGCTGGGGGTGAAGGGGCGGAGCTCCAAATCCAGCATGTCTGATAGGCTGACTCCTGCCTTGGCTCTGACAGAGCAGTCCTGGGTTCCAGGTGACCCATCCTTTGCAACTCCACTGGCTTGCAGGGAAGCTCTTGCCCAGCTGGGCCTCTGGTACAGCCTTGAGAAAATCCTACTTGCCAAAGTGTCTTAAGAGCCCCAGGCCACAGGTGCCATGAAGACAGAGGGCTGCAGATTCTAAATCAGCAGGTTACTTCTTAAGGGTATTCCTTACATCATCAATTTCTGGCTCTTGAGCATAGGTTAAATTTATTCCGTTTATATCATTTTTTTTCCTGGCTGCTCAGCTGTGACCATCTGAGCACTTTGGTTTGAGAAGGCAAAGTACCTGGCTGCCTCCATCCCCTAGGCTGATTGACTTTTCTCTATGATATACAGCATGCTGTACTCAGGGATCAGACAGGTCCTCTGTAAGTCAGCACAGTGATTCCATTGCCTCCTGGCACTGTGCAGAAGCCTGTTTCAGGGGGCGCCTGGGTGGCGCAGTTGTTAAGCGTCTGCCTTCGGCTCAGGGTGTGATCCCGGCGTTCTGGGATCGAGCCCCACATCAGGCTTCTCCACTAGGAGCCTGCTTCTCCCTCTCCCACTCCCCCTGCGTGTTCCCTCTCTCACTGGCTGTCTCTCTGTGTCAAATAAATAAATAAAATCTTAAAAAAAAAAAAAAAAGAAGCCTGTTTCAGTGCCAGGCTGGACCTGATCTCAAGGATCAAACTGGGAGAAGCATTAGTCCCATTCACCCAAGAAGGTAATATTCCTCTCCCTTAATTCTCTCAAAGCCAGGTACCAACAATCAGGACCTACTCCCATAGTTTAGAGCCTGCCAAACTTACAAACTAGCCAACCCTAAACAGTTTACTCTGACCTGTCTTACCTTTCCTATAGAAACCCCAGTAAAGACTGTGGTCTAAGTTTTCCCCTCACTCATGCCTTCTGCCACCTTATCAAAACCTGACTCTTCCCCTGTGACCCTGTTTGGCCTGCAGTAACCCTCTCCATAGGACTTATGAGTATAATAAACTTTGTTTTCCTGTGCCTCTCCTGTGTCTCCTCCTGTGGCTGCCCCTGACTGACCATCACACACAAAAACACAGAGCAAACATAACTCCAGTCGTCCAAACTGAGGCCTGCTGGATAGAGGTTGAGATCAGGTAAAGTAGGCCTCAGGAACAAGGTAGAGTAGGCACAGGAGCTCTGTTGTTGGAAAGGGAACTGATATAGAAGGAACAACCCAGTGCCCTGTGGCGAGCACTGATTCCATGCCAAGATTGCCAGACAGGTGATTTGGGACCCAATGCAAAAGCTCAGTGGTCGTGGTCATTTGAGAGCAATGTCCCAGTGCAGCATTTAAGCCAGGTGGAGGAGGTAGGTAAAACTGGAAGTGCTTAAGCAGTCAGTCCTCCCACATGCCGATAGTTTCTCATCCAAATGATGTTTACCCTTAGCGTAATTGGTCTGGGGACAAAGAGGACACAGGAAGGACTGTTAAGAGGAATGTGCCTTGATCCAGACCAGAAATGATGATGGCTTGAACTGTGATGAAATTAGTGCAGGTAGGATAGAGAAATCTGGAATATTCTTTGGAGTAGACTGTGAGATTTGCTGGAGGATTGGTTATGGGGTATGAAAGCAAAAAGAGCAACAAGGATGACTCCAAGGATTTTGGTGTAAGTGCATGGGTGAATGGTGGGACTATTTATTGGGACAGGGAACCCTGGGGTGGGCAAGATTGACCTCCAGGGAGAAGACTCAAGAGTTTGGGTTTGAATATGTTAAATTTGAGATACCTATTAGACCTCCAAGGAAAGACACAATAGGCATTGGATATTGGGTCTGGATGTTTGGGAGACACTGGGGACCACCTAAACACTTGGGAGTCCTTGATATATAGATGGGACTGGGTGATATCACTTAGGAAGGGTAGGTAGAAAAGAGATTCGAGGACAAGAGCTCTTCTGCATTTAAAAATCTGAAAGAACAGAAGAACCAGTAGGAGAGTGTTATTTTATACCTGACCTCTTTCTTTTATATCACCCTGAAGGCATATGGGTGGTACTAGCTCTGGAGTCAGACATACTTATGTTAGACTGTTGCATCATTAATCAGTGTGAACTCTTCGGCGGGTTATTAACCTCTCTGCAATTTCCTCCCTCTCTCTCTCTGTCTCTCTCTCTTTCTCTCTCTCTCTCTCTTTCCCTCTCTCTCTCTCTCTTTCTTTCCAAAGTAGGGACAATAGCACTTACTTCCATGATGTTTAGTGAAAATTAAAGGTGAAAATGCATGTAAGAGGCTCAAAATTTGGTACATAGTAAGCTAATTTAAGCTCTCATTAAATTTTAGCTCTTGTTAACAATGCTGTGACCAAAAAAAATGCTTTATAGGTCATAATATGCTAAGTGATTACTACTACCATTATTATTTTAGATTCTCAAAATACAGTTTTTGATCCCATGATAATTGAGATAGCTTGCTGATACATGGGACATCTTATTTGAGAGAATCTGAAGATACTCTCTCAGTGACTTGGAGAAAGCCCATTTAAATTGTGCCTGGATACTTCTGTTTCCCCATTAAAGTAGTCATTTCAGATGCTTAATCAAGATAAGAGAAAGCTGCAGTAGCCAGGAGAGGCTTGCCATAAACAATCTTCAAGCATCCAGCCAAAATAAAGTTTCACACTCTTTGATGATGAGATCTCTAAAACAAAAGATTCTGGAGGAAAGGTTTGCTAAGATACCTTACAACCAGGTGTGGAGTTCCTTGGAGACTGTCCTCCCTATCCCAGGATTTTATGGAAACCTTGAAGATTCTTGAGGAACATTGGCTTCTCTCCCTGGTACCTATGGAAACATAAACTGCAGCAGAGCTGAACCGATTTGGGTGAATAGCTCTGCAGCTCCTTCTCTCAATAATTGGAATGTAAAGAGCTTGGCTAAGGATCTGGAAAACTCACAAAGACCAGGCATCCTGGCCCAAAGTCAGATGCCTCAGTTCCCTCCTGGTGCTGCACTTGAACTCCATCAGAAGCTGAGACACGTGTCATGACTGGAGGGTAGGTCTCCAATTTCCCATCAGGATGGCAACTAGAAGTGAAAACATGCTGCTTAGTATCTATCAGAGCCTCCAACAATCTTTTGTTCATGGGGTGGAGGGAATTATTGGATATTCTTTCAGTCCAGGCTGGTTAGTCCATCAGGGCAGCAAACAGGGGAAGGCAGACAGTGTTGGAGTAGCTGGAAGCAAGAAGCAGCAGACAGGGATTGAGTGCTTCAAACCAAGTTTCTTGGAGAGCAAGACTCTATGTTGTAAAATCAAGATGGTTCCAAATTAACCCAGAGTTTTAATTTTACATCATCCATTGAGTATTAACCAGGTATTATAATGGCCAATTGTCTAGTTTGTTTAATAGAGTTAATTATAAGAGAGTGCCTTTCAATGCTGGCTGAACATTAGAACCACATAGAGAATTTTTGAAAGATATTGCTACCCAGGCCACACCTTCAAAGATTCTGATTTAACTGGGCTGCTGCAGGGTCCAAATTTTGGTATATTTTAAAAGTTCCTTTTGGTGATTCTAATTTGCAGATGTGGCTGAGTACTACTAGTGGGAAGAATACCTGACCTTAGTCTTATTGTTGTAACTATTAAGGTGACTGGCATGGACTGGCTGCTCTTGGGTTTGATTGATTTCTCAGCAGTTGACCCTGGTTGAGCCAATTGGCTATTCATATAAGACCTAGGGATCCATAACCCCATTTTCAACAGTTTAAAGGCTTAAAATTCCTCCTTCAAGGAGAAAATTGTTTGATCCAGGGAAACCAACCTGACACACAAAGATGTGTGAGTTCAAAATCCACTGCTGAATTTGGATATTTTAATTTTTAGATGCAAATCAGAGAAAACGGTGTCTTCCCAGGATGACTCAGAGCGTCTCAGTCTGGCAAAAGCCACTTAAGTCAGGACTCTGGAGAGAGGTGGCAGAAAAGAATCCATCCACTCCTGTCTCTAAAAACCACATTTTCTAGTTTCTGCATTTCATGCTTTGACATCTTGGGGCCTTTCTGACCCTGGAGGGACTGTCCCTCCCAGGGTTAGCCAGTTCTTAAAGACCTTGAAATCTGACCTATAAGCATGGCTTTCAGATGCAAACAGATCAATCCAGAGCCCATACCTCCAACCACCTGTCTTTCACACTCTGGGGCATTATTCCCACCCCCACTTCCCCACCCCCACCCTTACACTGAGCACCCAAGGGCTAGGTACCAGACAACTAAGGACAGCCTATGCTCCAGAGCCTGCTGAAATTATTCAAACTAGCCAAAGCTAAGCCTTCATTCTCTATCTTACCCAATTTCCCCCCCCATAGAAATCACAATAAAGGCTATTATTCATGTGTTCCCTGCTACATCTGCCTCTCGACTGACCTTGGTGCTTCCCTTTGTGGCACCCATGGTTTGGCATGCCCTCTCTTCTTGGGATTCATGAGTATTAACAATCTTTTTTTTAAGATTTTATTTTTAAGTAATCTCTGTACCTAACGTGACACTTGAACCCATAACCCCAAGATCAAGAACAAACTCTTTTTTTTTATTCATTAGTTTTTCCTTTTATTTTTCTCCAAACCCATGAACAAACTATCTTTTTAATGGCAATTGTATCCTGATCAGTTGGCCTTGACATACCTGAATAATAATAAAACCTACATTTCTTTGCAGAAAGAAGAAAAACAGGAGTCAAACTAAGGGCAACTAGGAAGGAAATGACATCCTTGTCTCTATCCGGGGGGAAGGGCAGCAAATGTTGAATTTGCCTTGAGAGTGCATGAGTTTAAAAGCCTGAAAAGCATTCCAACAGTCAGAATTTGATCTGTGAATGTTTATCTAGCAGAATGCTGCCCTGTCATACAGAAGCCTCAGTTGCTTCCCTCTGGGTTGAAGTCAGTAAGTCAGTGGTGCAACCCCCTGGGTAAAGTACCCAACTATTTATGCTAAAGGCAGTGTGCCAGACAAGATGTACAATAAGTATAAAACATTAGCCATAGCAAAGCCCTCCTTGGGGGAGTTTATGGCACCTGGAGCAAATTTCTCTTTGCTAATTTCAGTGGCCATTAAGGGAAACTTTGTGTGTTTAAAAAAAAAAAAGGAGGAGGGAGGAGGAAAGTATCCCAAAGGATTAACATCTACCTGGTGGGGTGTATGTGACAGGGAAATGGGGTTACACTACCAGGAGTCTTCTCAGGTTCTTTTGAGCGTCAAGAGCAGATAAGAGTGGCTTAAGTGCTGATCAAAAGTAATACCTTAGCTTTGGAGTAATGTGGAAATGCTACCCTGTCCTTTGTTCACTCTGCCTCTGGGTTGCCACCTTTAGCTACTAGGAACCTGCTGTTGTGGGAGTTTCACACATACCAGATTTGAAAAATGAGGGTCTTTGTCCAAATTTGGTCGTAGCTCTGATTTAGATGATGTGCTGAGAGGTTCCTGATCTTGATTTCTAGAAGTTCTCCTAACTTAACAAATCTAGTTCTTGATCTCAAACTGTGGGCCAGTGTAGGTACCTAACCTCAGTACCCCAGTTCCTATTGAGATCAACTTGACTTCTCTGTGCTTCATCTTTTAAATGGGGAATATAATTACCTACATATATTGAATGAATTTATATACATAAAGAATAACAACAATACCCGGTATTTAGTAAGCACTCAATAAATATTAGCTCCCATTAACCACTAAGAAAATCACAAAGTGCTAGGATGTAATTCATTTGATTTTGTGGAGAATAAACTGTTCTTGGTCCTCACATGGAAGGTGAAAGTGGTCAGTGGTATTTAATTGTAGGGGAGCTAAGGATCTTCCCCAAAAGTCTCAGAAGCTAAGGAGTAAGTAACAATCTACCAGTTTAGGACCATAGTGAAAATGGCATCATTAGAGTTTATCTTGCCTCCTAGAAGCCTGGCCCTCCACCCTGATTGGAGGCTCTTCCCACCCCCTCAGAGGGAGTCAGGTTCTGGGAGCTCAGGAATCTCCAAGGCTGGGACTGTAGCAGTGGGTAGAGCAGAAAGACAAAGACATCCTAATCAGACAGACCCAGGTTCAAAATCCATTCTGAGATGTAATAACTCAGGACTTTGTCTGGAAAGTGCTTTTCCTTCCTTTGCCTGATTAACTTCTTTGCCCTTCAGAATCTGATTCAAGGTCACTTCCTTAGCGAAGTCTTCCACAACTGGTTCAGGCCAAATTCAGTGTTCCTTTCTTTAGTCTTCTGTTTTAACATTGTACTGCAAATACAGATTGAATGAGACAGTTGAAATAAATAAAGCAAGATATTACAGAGCACTGCATTGTACTATTCCCATGTCTGTCCCCATGCATTGGACCACTTTGGTCATGAACTCTCAAAGTCAGGGGACTGTGTCTCATTCATCTTTGTATCCCCAGTGACCACCAGAGTGCTAACACATAGAAGCTGCTCACTAAGTGTTAGGGTAACCGAGGGAAGTAAGAGAACTCCTTTGAGCATCAGTTTAAAAGTGGGTGAGGGGCACCTGGGTGGCTCAGTTGCTTAAGCATCTGAATCTTGATTTTGGCTTAAGTCATGATCTTACAGTCATGAGATCGAGGCTCACATCAGGCATGTTTCTTAAACTGTAGCCACACGTTCCCCAGAATTATCATCTGGGACTCTGTCTTGCACTTTCTTGACAGGGATTCTCTCAGGGCCTGCAAAATTATTTCTTCCAAGAAGCCAAGTCCCCCAACTGCTTCCTCAAATTCAGTCACATATTTTGGGGGAAACCTCACTGTAGCTATTTGTCAGAAATATGGGTCTTATTCCTTCTCCTTTACCACCTACCCTTTTCTGATCAGGTAATTTCTGTGATATATTCAACCTGGTCACCTGTAATCCAATAAGACAGAGGTGATGTAAACCCTGGCTGTGGGTAATTCTTCTCAATCAGACATCTGTTGACCCCAGGAAGGAAATAGGTTCGTATGATGGATGGTGGTCTGTGGAAAGAATTGACACAACTGTGCCCCTGAGTGTTTCTGGACGATCAACCATGTTGATTGGGATGTATGCTCCTTTTATGGACTGCCACACTATGACCTTTGGGGAATTGCCAAGCCTCAACATCCCTGCAGGGAGACCACAGTTGGAGAGTGTTCTGACTGCAGTTTTATGGAGGCTGCTAGCAGGTCACAGATGGTATTGCTGATTTGTAGCCGTAACCCACACAGGAAGCTGCAATGTATTATAAGGTGCTGCAAGACACTGAGTGTGCCCCCAGCTTTTGAGTTTGCCTCTGGGCTCCAGAGAAGAGCAGGTGATGGATTGTAACACAGCCAGGCAACCCATGCAAATGCCAGGCATCTGGGTGTACCCAAGTGGGGGCCCGCTGCTGGGTAGTCATGTTGTCAGGAGTCAGTGAAACACCATCCAATGATCCCATGTGCAGGCAGGGCACACGGCTTCTAACTGTCCAACATGTATGCACTAACACATGTGCTAATACCACCTAACTAACTTCCTGGATTCTACAAGGGCAACAGAGCATCTGTCCTGCTATTCCAGGAAACCGACATATCATGTTCCTGACAATGCCCAGTGTTCCTGAAATGGACCTCTCAGGATCATTTATGGTCATCAACACAGAAATTAAGTCAATCTTGGCTCAATGCTTTGGGGAATACCAAAAGGGCCGTATTTTGGACATAATAAATGTTGTGAATCCAAACTAGGCTCTTGACTATCTATGTCAAGAAAACCGAGGAGCCAACTAAAAAAATAATAATAAATCCAACTGGATGTGACAACACTAGCCAGAAATGTTGTTTAGAAACATTTTTATCTTCTCTGGAAAGTGCTTAAATAGCTCTTTGTGTGTATGTGTGTCACCCACAGAATAGAAGCATTGTAATAATCACTTTAGAATAGGTTTGCTAGCTACCGCCGAATCGCTGGTTAATTTTAGTAGATCCTTTCCCCTCCCTTATTTCCCCCTTTTCCTTATTCTCCTGAGTTTGCTACTTTAACTTACATTTTTCTAAAGGTTCAAAATATCTGGCATCCAAAAGTATGACCCATAAAATAAGAATAAATTGAACTTCACCAAAATTTTTTTAAAAAGTGCTCTTTGAAAGTCACTATTCGGCAATAAAAAAGCCACACGTTGGGAAAATGTATTTGCAAAGTACATATCCGATAAAGGATTTGTACTTAGAATACATAAATAATTAGCAAAAACAATTTTAAAAGTACTAAAAAAAGAGTCAAGTATTTGCACAGATACTTCACCAAAAAAGATATACAGCTGACATTTCAGCCCATGAAAAGATGTTCAGCATCATTGGTCATTACGAAAGTTCATATTAAAACGAATGAAATGCCACTCTACACATTTCGAATGGCTAAAAGACTCAGAAAGAGACTGAGCAGACCACATATTGGCAAAGATGTAGCGGAACTGGACCTCTTATGTATTGCTGGTGGGATGTAGAATGCCACAATCACCTTGTAAAACCATACAGCAGCTTCTGAAAAAGTTAAACGTACACCTACCATATGATCCTGCTATTCTGCTCCTACATATTTGCCCCAGAAATAAAAACATACGTCCATACTACCACTAATTCACTGTTCCTATCTGATTAACTTAACAGTATCCCCAAACTGGAAACAACCCAAATGGCCATCAACTGGTGAAGGGCTGTAGCGTATCTGTACAACGGACTGCTACTCAGCAATAAAAAGAAATGAACCACTAATATACTTAGCAACATGGATGAATCCCAGCATAACTATGCTGAGCTATAGGGGCCAGGAAAAAAGGAGTACACGCTGTGTAATTCCCTTTGTGTAAAATTCTGTAGTGTGAACTAAGGTATAGTGACAGAAGAAGATTCATGTTTTCTTGGGGCTAAAGATGGGGAGAAGGGCGTTAGAGAGGGATTGCAAAGATGTAGGATAAAACTTTAGGGAGTGAAACCTACGTTTACTATCTTGATGATAGTGATGGCTTGATGTAGTGTTAGTATTCAAAATGTTAAAACATCAAATTGTGCACTGTAAAGTCATATAGTTAATAGAATGTTAATTATACCTCAATAAAACCATTACAGTTTCCTGGGAGCGGTATCTCATGATATGCTTTGTCTATGCATAGTTAGAAATGGTGATGGGCAGCATATTATCACCGTACATGGGCTCATGGGGTTCTGGATTTATGGAACTTCATGCAGGGATAGCTCCTGCATTCTGAACCTGCAACTTGGAATTGTTTGTGAATTTAAGGAGTTATTTGTGGGATCTTCTATTGACCGCCCAGGTCATCTTGCTGTACATCCAATTTAGTTCTGTGCTCAGTGCTCATGGGAACAAGGTTTAAAGCCAAGGAGATTCTTGTCCTTAGAGGAATTTGAATCTATTGGTGAAAACAAGTCGGCTTCAGCATATAATGATGCAACATCAAAATTATATAGTAGGCTTATATCAGAGTTCAATTATGGGATCTGATTTGGAATTATCACTATCCAATGTGATGGTAATACTTATTCTGCCCCTTTCGGAGGTGCTATAAGCAACCAATTGGATTATTGTGATAAAGTATTGGATACCTATTCCAATGGCAGATATTATTAGATGCACATACAAGGTAGAGACCTTGTATGATTAAGGATTGGTGGACTTATCAAGTAGAATCTCCCTAAGTAAGGACCATAGGAGGAGAAAGGGGTTCCAGAAGGCACACTAGCTGGAGAATTGTACAAGCTAACAGCAGAAAATCTGGACCAACTTATCAATGTGGAACACAATAATTTGTGATCAAATAAGTGGCAGATATTTGTCGTTTGACTGTCCAGAAACTATCCCCTCTTCCTGAGGTATTTACATTTCCTTTAGGGGAACTAAAGTTTTCCTCTGTAGTAGATAGATATTCTTGGTGCAAAGGAGTTTAGTTGCCTGTATTTTGAACCCAATCCTAAGGGGCGGAACTCGTTTACCATTGTGTCTTCCAACAGCCTTCATTTCTCACAAGATCCACATCTCCCCTTCTCTTTGGAACTGTTTCTTCTTCAGGAACTCATGTGGTTATAGGAAATAATCACCTCCACAGTCCTGGTGATTGCTTTAGAAGTGGGTGTTGCCTCATGCCAAGCCTATCACAGTCCTTCCCTGCCCTTCTTTGAACTGGCACTAAAATAAATGAGGTAGACTTTCTCTAGAGGTAAAAGCTATGAGGGTTAGGCATGCTCTGTGGTACCTGTGCTGTCATGTGGAAAAGCTGAACAGCAGTAAGAGAACATAGAGAGGAGAGAGGGAGAGAGAGCCTAGTGGCATTCCTGGCCCTGCCCTGGTTTGGTTATTCAGCTCTTCTTTTGCTTTTGGATTTGTTTTTATATTCCTAAAAAACAAAACAAAAAAACCACCACAAAAAAAACAAAACAAAAACAAAAACTCACTTTCCTACCCAGGTCGAACTGGGTTTATGTCACTTGCAACAGAATTTCCTACCTAATTAAAAAAGAGGAAGGGAATATGAATTTTGAAGATATAATTTAGTTAACTATTTATTGAGCACCTTCCATTTGCCTACTGCTCTCAGGAATATCTAATGAAATCTTAGAATGGTGGGATTGTTTCTCTCATCTTGTAGATGAGGAAACAAACTGAGAAGGGTTAATAGAGCCAATAACAGGTAATGGAGCTAATAACAATGTGGTTCAAGACTCAAGTCTGTCAATTCCAAAAGCATCCACCCCTGTCCTCTATACATATTACCCTCTTACAACCAAACCCTTCCAGGACCAAATCTTATTTACCCTAGTATTTTTCAGCACCTTGAAAATTTCTTGTCACCTAATGGCCATCTTATATATATATCTGTTGAATGAGTGAAGTGTTAAGTTTAATTAGAATAGTTCTGAATTCAAAGAACAAGGATGGGACCAAGCAAGACTTGGTAGTCTCTGCAAATAAGATATTTTACATTATTGATGTATTACTCAAAATGAGTCTAAAATTAAGTTTCCCTGAACTTAGTAATATTTTAAATACAGAGAAGAACTTGTTCCCTAAAGAAACCTATGACAGATCGTTTTAAACAATAGTCATGTCCCCTTTTTAACATCTGCATAAATCTAGACTTTCCCATAATAGGTTTATTTAAAACAAGAGTTGTGGGCCAGTGGCCTCTGGGCTAAATTTGGACTTCAGATAGGTTCTGTTTAGTTGGCACAGTGTTCAAAAACTGAATAATTGCCAACATTTACAAACAAGAATTTTTACATAAAAATCTGAAGTTTTGGTTTCTTTTTAAAAATGGGTAGTGTGGTAACACTGGGTTTATGTTAACATGTGACAACAATCAGTTTAATGAAGAAATGACTGTCCCCTTTGGTCAGAACAAGGCCACAGTCCCCACCTGTTCCTTCACTCTAGTTACCTTCCTGTGTGAATTTGCATTAACAACTCTGGTTTAAGATGTATTATCTCTCTCAGGTCAGATAAAGAATGGGAAAAACATATAAAGGGTGAAAGGGTTTTACTCTACTGTCTTCCCAAAGAAGCCCAAAATTCAGGGCTAGCAAAACTATTTTTAAAAAGCATATGTTTCTTTCCTGACCGCTAGAAATCTCTATTCAGTAAGTGCCAATGAGTTACTCTCACATGTTTCCCTTGGTAAGTAGTAAACGTGACTTTCCCACTGGCATATGTATCAGCAGTGGACTCATCCTCTAAACTCTTTTCCAGTAATCTTTCCTAATGGCATTGAAGTACGAATCAGAATGAATGCAAAACAAAGAGTTTGGAACTTTGGCAATTAGCAAGCTCATTTCTTGACTTGGCAAAGGAAAAAATGCTGATGTAGAAAAGACAAATCCTTTGTCACTTTTATGGTGTCTGCACTGTCCTTTTGTTTCATTGTCTTATTTTGGTTTTGGTTTCTTGTGATGTAACCCTGATAGAATTATCAAAAGGAATGAGAATATTTTTACTGAAATCTCCTTTATGCCGCTTATGATTTACCTCCGTTAGACTCTGCAATGTCTACACATGATATATGGCAAAACAGAGATGTTAAGCACACAGGGTCAAAGCCAGAATAGTCAAGTTCTTACACTTATTGAGCAGGATCTCATTAGGGAAGTTATTTAACTCTTCTAATGTCTCAGCCTTCCTAAAACAGAATTCAGAAGTTAAGTGTGTAAACTCTAATATCATATTGCCTAGGTTTGCATCCTGGCTCTATTGTTTTGTGTCCTTGAGTAAGTCATTAACTTCTCTATGTAGTCTTCTCAACCTTTATATGGGGATAATGACTACAGCAACTTCTTCATAGAAGTATTGGGAGTATTGTCAAAGTAATTTTCAAAAAGTTAATATAATTCTCATATGTATACATGCTAAAGATTGTATCAAAGATTTATTTGACTTGTTAATAATGGAACCAGGAGAATCACAAAAATGGTTTAAAAGAGAATAAAAGAAACAGATATATACTCACCGAAAAAGAGAAAGAATGCTACATTAAGATTGCAACGTTTCATACAAAACTGGTTAACGTCCTACAAGCAAAAGAACCATGATTCTGGCGGTCATTTTTCCTGTATGGCAAAAGTTATTTGTAACATGACAATTTTCTAACAGCTAAAAGCCACCTATCCAGAAACTGGACCCTGAACAATAGTAAATGCTAAGTCAAAGTTACCTCCCCTTAAGAATCCTAGGACCTTTAGACAGGTTAGACGTTACTATGTAGACTTTGAAAAGTCCTGGTGTGATTTTTTTTTTTTGCCTTATTCTAAACTTCCAGATTATTTTGCTTAAAGAATTTAATTTCACTAAGGCTCATAAAGCCTACTAAGTGTTCAGTAAATGTTAGGTGTTTTCATCATTACTTGTAAAATGGGAAAAATTAGGGTTTTTTTTAATCCCATGTGGTTGTTATGATAATTAAATAAGATTACATAAACTCTTAGCACCATGCCATGAACATGGTAAGCTCCCAACAAGCATGAGCTGTTATTGATTGCCAGAATGGCAGAAACCATGGCATCATATTTTATAATACTGAGAATCCATGACAGCAACTTCGCACATGATAACAAATTCTGTGAATTTTGCCATTCACATTAGAAGAATGTACAACATCCAAGTAGTTTCAATGCCAATGCTATGTATTCTGATCAAGTGGTCTTAATTTGTTCTGAATGACATGAGGAACACTAGAAACCCTTCAGGAAAAAACTCTTTTCAGAACAATCTGTCTGCCAATCAACCAGTCAGGCGTCCACAGAATCACACTGACCAGTCTGGCTTTTGTGATTTTACATCATGGAATACATTTTCACAGGGGACAAATGTATTATCCACTTTCTTGTAAACAGTGTTGAGTAAGGGTGTTCATCTCCAAGTCTACAGTGCATTAGATGTGACAGACCATTCATTTCAAAATGCCTTGTGGAGGTTGGGGGAAGCCCTGTGAATGAGATGCATGAGTAACAACACTGGGGCTATTCATTGTGATCCTTTCTTCTCTAGAGAATAACCAAGACCTGTGAAGTGTTTAGGGTAAAACAGGAGCACCTGGATTAAAGAATGGGAATAGATAACTTTTTTCGCTATCTATATTGGTTTCATTAGCAATGCCTATCCTTATAGAAAACTAGACTATATTTAGAGCCATTCCCTAGTAATAAAGCCTAGAGGCAAGATAGTTTTGTTTTTGTTTTTGTTTTTGTTTTTTAATTCACACTCAACTATTATGGAACATTTACTCAATGCAATATTCTACTACCATCTGGTATCTCATTTAATTTACCCTAAGGACCAAGATCATGCATTGAGTGGACTCTTTCACACTCAGCAAAGTTATAGGATTGAACATACTGTCAGAGAGGAAAAATTTTCCTCCATCCTCTTAGGGTTAATTGTGAACTTGGGGGGCTTAATTTGTGAATTAAACTAATAAAAGATAAGTTAACAGGAGGAAAGACACACAGTTTTCATTAATACTTACGTGCACAGGAATTCATAGAAAAGAAGTGAAGCTCACAGAAGTGGTTAGACTTGGGGGTGCGCATACCATTTTAACAAAGGAAAGAGAATTTGGGTTCTAAGCAACGATAAATCATGAGGAGGTGATGAGGCAATATGTGGGAAAACAAGTGGAAGAGAAGGTATTTTAGTAAGTTCTGTTTATGAAAATTCATCTGGATGTCAACTCTCCATCTCTGGTAATATGTGCTCTTATCTTCCTGGGAGGTGGAGGGACAGCATACTCAAAAGGAAATTTATGCCTATGTCCAAGTAGTTAAGGGGAGGGTGGAAAACTCTTCTTGCATCTGTTGATTTTCAGTTGCCTCTAACTCAAAATACTCCTTATGACAAAGTGGCATATTTTGGGGTGGCATGTTCTGGATCCCTTCAATACCCATTGTGTATGCAAACACTGAATCTTAGAGGCACTCAGAAAACTTCAAAAATAAAAGGAAGAAGAAATAGGCCATAGGAGCCTCTTCAAGCAGCTTTACATAAGCTGGTTTACAGCTATCAAGGATCATAAAACTGGAGTCTCACACCCATGTAGAGAGTCTGGAAGGTAATTAAGTACCCTTGTATCTAATCTACTTTCCCGAAGGAAAATAGAGAAGACAAAATGCTCAAGGTGGAAAAATCCTTCTCACTGTTCTACCATAGGATTCTAATGGAGAAAAATTGAAAATCAGTAATTAATTATATCCAAACTATGTGACATTAACAGGAATAAGAAAATCACTCAGGCTTTGGTTAAAAAAGAAGCCTCAGTAATTGCTAAAGTTCTTAATCAATCAGCAAATGTATCTGAGGTCTGCCGCTTTCTATCACTCTCTTAGGTATTCTGTATTTTAGGTTAAGACACCAAAGCACCCACTGTAGAAACTCAAAATTAGAAACTCTGTTCGAAGGCAGTGTTTGTGTCTGTGCTGAGCCTATAATAGTTCCTCAGTTCACATGTGTAGGGGTAGAAAGACTTTTTTTCCACCTTCTTATGTACTGTCCCTAGGGCCTGTGGATTAAACTAACAAAAGATAGATTAAAAGGAGAAGTAGTTTACAAATTTTATGTTAATATTTTTATGTGGTACAGGGGCTTCATGGAAAGAAATGAAAGCAGTTAGGACTGGAGCAGTTAGACCTGGGGGCTTATGTACCATTTTAACAAAGAGTGATAAATTAGGAAGACATGACAAGACAAGGGAAAAAGGTGTTTGGGCTAGAGGTGGTAAACTGTGAGAATGTGATTAGGAAATGAAGATAAGGGTTATTTTAATAAGTTTTGTTTGTAGACTCATCTTGGTGTCGACTTCCCATCTCTGGTGATAAGAATGTTCTTTTCTTCCTGGCCAGAAAGGATACCTTTCTTATGGGAAGTTATGGTTTGCTTTAGGGAGAAAGGAGGAGGTCTGAGAGCAATTTTTGCATCTACTGTTTCCCAATTGCCTTCAGCTCAAAATAATCAATATACCTGAGTGGCATATTGTGGAGAAGTATGTTCTGATTCCTTCATATGGTTTCAGGTGCCATTTCTCATCACTTCGGGTTACTGCCTCCAGCTTATCTATTACACTCAAAGCCCAGTGTCAAAGCGATCACAATGCAGAAGGTGTGCTACAATCAGTGTAGCTCTGGCTATTGTCTCATCCTTGGCCTCCTGGGATACGATTCCCAAACTCCTTCCTTGTGCTATTCTGAGCTCCTCCTCTTCCACCCTTACTTATGCAGATGTGTTGTTTGTTGTGGAAGTAAGAGCCAATTCTGCCACTTAAATGGGTGTTCTTAGGTGTAGACTCTTTGTTAACTTGTTGTTCAAATGATTTTTATGAGCTCCTGCTCTCCTGCAGTCATTCTTCTGTGAATATAAATTATGAATATGGTGGACATGGTCCTTGGACTCATAAATGTATTATTCCAATAAGGAACAGAAACAATGCGATGGGTACAATTGGGTGAGAAAAGTGATCTTACAGGAAGTATAGGATACTATGGAAAAGTCTCTAACCTAGGTTTGGGGAATCAAGAATGATTTTATGAGGAAATCGTATGTTAGCTGAATAGTGGCAGATACGTAGGTGTTGGTCAAACAAAAAGAGAGGAAGAATAAGCTCCCTAAGAACAGAGCTTGAGCGAAGAAGATAGGAGCTACATGGAGACTTTGAAGCACTGATCAGGTTAAGAGTGTAGGATCAGGAAGAGCTGTGGAGAACAGTAAGTCAGCAGAGGTAAGCTGAGTTGGAGCTCTTAAATGATATAGGGAGCTCTTAAATGATATAAGTGGCATGAGACCTTCACTCTAGAAAGATCACTCTGGTTGCAAATCGAGGAATCAGCTGAAGAGAGACATCATGTCGAAGGCAGGGAGATCAGTTAGGCTGTTACAGTATTCCAGGTGAGTGACAATAGTGGTCTGAACCAAGGTAGCAGGTGTATATAGAGAAGTGGATAGATGCAGGAGTTATTGAGAGGTAGAAATGACAGAACTATTGAAAGATTAACCCTAGGGATCATGCAAAGAAGGTGGTAAGAATAATACCTGGGACTTTGGCTTGATACCTGGATGAACACCTGTCCTATTCACTGAGAGAGAGAATCTTGGTAGAAGATCATGTGCTTGTTTTTACTGTTTGTTTACTTGGGGACACGGTAGGTAATAGGTTCTATTTTACACCTGATGAGTTTGGGTTGATAACGGAAATGTCACATATGAAGTTGACTATGTGAATGCCAATTGGAATGGCAAATTGAAGCGGGAATCAGAGATTTGGGAATCATCAATGTAGTGATGGGAAGTGACTACAAGGCAGAGGATGGGGCAGCAAGAGGTTCAGGAGTAAGAAAAGAGGATGTAAGAAACCCAGTGATTTATATTTTACAAGAGGAAGAGAACTCTACAAAGAAAGAAGAAAGGGAATGCCCAGAGTTACAGATGGAATACCAGCAAGAAAGTCTCAAGAAGGAGGGAAATATCAGAACACTCATACATGGTTTGTGGGAATGTAAATTGGTATAGACACTGTGGAAAACAGTATGGATGTTCCTTAAAAAATTGAAAATGGAAATACCATATGATCCAGTGATTCCAATATTGGGCATTTACCCAAAGAAAATGAAACTAATTCAAAAGGATTTATGCATCACTAGATTTATTGCAGTATTACAGTAGCTAAGATATGGAAGCAATCCAAGTCCAAGTGTCCATCAATTGATGAATGGATAAAGAAAATTTAGTATATATATGTGTGTATGCACACACATATATAATGTAATATAATATATAAAATATAATGTAATATATATAAGAAAACATATATATACACACATATAAAGTAATATATAATATATGTAATATTATCTATATAATGTAATATATATATATATGTAAAATGTAATACAACACAGCCATATAAAAGGATGAGACCATGCCATTTGAGACCATATGGATGGACTTAGAGGGTATTATGCTAAGTGAAATAAGTTGGACTGAGAAAGTCAAATATCCTATGATTCCACTTATAAGTGAAATCTAAAAATAACAATAAACCAAAAGCAGAATCAGACCCATTTAAAAAATGAGAGAACTAGCTATTGTGTAAAATGCCACTGAGGTCATCCAATGAATTTCTTTCATTATAATTGTTACCCAAACTTCAGCAAGCATTTCACTATTCATTCACTCATTCATTCATTCAAACTAATATTTATTGAGTCCCTATCTACAGAAGATATGCTTATAGGATCTGCAGCTATAGCAAGTAACAAAACAGACAAAGACAGTAGATAAGGTTGAATAAAATGTTCAAGAGGACTGAGATGAAAAAGCCCTATCTTTCTATAACTTGGAAATAAAATTGATTGTTCTCACTCATGAGCATGGTAAATCTCCATTTATTTAGGTCTCCAATTTGTGTCATCAATATTTTGTATTTTTCGGTCTTGAACATCTTTTGTAAAGTTGTCTCTAAGCACATTTTTGTACTATTTATATTTTTTTAACTTCAATTTTCAATAATTGGTGATAGTATATAGAAATAAAGTTGATGAATCATAGAACTTTACATCAAAAACTAGGGATGTACTGTATGGTGACTAACATAATATAATAAAAAAATTATAAAAATTGTAAAAAAAAAGTTGATTTTTCATATTTCTGTCCTGCAACATTGCTAAATTTGCTTATTCTAGTAATATTTTGATAAATTTCATAGATCTTTTTATATCAATGATCATGTTGTCTCTGAATAAGCAGAGTTTTATTCTTCTTTTCCAATCTGAATATCTTCCATTTGTTTTTCTTACCTTCCTACACTAGTTTGAACCTCCAATACAATATTGAATAGAGTCAATGATAGCAGACATCGTTGTCTTGGGGAGTAAACATTCATTCTTTGACCATCAGGTGTAGATTTTTTGTATATGCCCTTTATTGATTTGAGAAAGAGTTCCTTGTTTGCTGATTGTTTTTATAAAGAATGGGTAATGGATTTTATCAATGCTTTTTTTCTGCATTTACTGAAAAAATCATACAGGTTTTCTTTTTAGTCCTTTAAGATGATGAACAGTGAAATACACCAACTGATTTTGAAGTGTTAAAACAACCTTGTATTCCTGGGAAACCCCAACTGATTATGAGGTATTATCCTTTTTGCATTTTGGTAGGATTTGCTTTGCTAAAATTTTGTTTAGAAATTTTGCATTTATGTTTGCAAAGGATATTGATCTTTAGTTTTCTCATATTGTCTTTATCTGGTTTTAATCAAGATATTGATGGTCTTGTAGAATGAATTGGGAAATATTTCCTTTCTTCATTTTTCTGAAAGGGCTTGTGTATCATTAGTATAATTTCTTCCTTATATATTTAATACAACTCATATGTGAAGCCATTTGTACCTAGAGCTTTCCTCCTGAAAGCTTTATTAAGGTATAATTTACAAATAAAAATTATATATATTTAAGGTGAATAACTTGATGATCTGATATGCATATACATAGTGAAATAATAATCACAATCAAACTAATTTCATAGCCATCACCTCACATAGTTTTTTTTTTTCTTGTGGTAAGAACACTTGAGATTTTCTAAGAGGGTAGATCTTAAGTATGCAATACAATATTGTTAATTATAGTTACATTGTATACATTAGATCTCTAGAACTTATTCATCTTGCATAAATGAAACTTTGTACCCTTTGATCAACATCTCCCCATTTCCACCTCCTCCCAGATCCTGGAAACCATTATACTCTCTACTTCTGAGTTCAACTATTTTAGATTCCATATATAAGAAACATAATTAAATATTTATTCTATTTCTGGCTTATTTCACTTAGCATAACGTCCTCCAAGCTTACCATGTTGTCACAAATGGCATGATTTTTTTTTGAAAAATTTTAAACTTATATTCAGTTAATTAACATAAAATGTATTATTAGTCACAGAGGTAGAGGTCAGTGATTCATCAGTCTTACATAACACCCAATGCTCATTACATCACGTGCCCTCCTTAATGTCCATCACAAGCAACCCTTCCCCCCAACCCCCTCCCCTTCAGCAAACCTCAGTTTGTTTCCTATGATTAAGAGTCTCTTATGGTTTGTCTCCCTCTCTGATTTCATCTTGTTTTATTTTTCCTCTCTCCCCCATGATCCTCTGTTTTGTTTCTTAAATTCCACATATCAGTGAGATCATATATTGTCTTTCTCTGATTGACTTATTTTGCTTAGCATAATATCCTCTAGTCCCATCCACATTGTGACAAATGGCAAGATTTCATTTTTTTTGATGGCTGAGTAATATTTCAGTGTGTGTGTGTGTGTGTGTGTGTATGTGTGTTGTGGCTTTTATTTGTATTGATTTGATCTCATTGTGGCTTTGATTTGTATTTCCCTGATGCTGAGTGGTGTTGAGCATTTTTTCATGTGTCTGTTGGCCATTTATATGTCTTCTTTGAAGGAATGTCTGTTCATGTCTTCTGCTCATTTCTCGATTGGATTATTTGTTCTTTGGGTGTTGAGTTTAATAAGTTCTTTATAGATTTTACATTCTAGCCCTTTATCTGATAAAACATTTGCAAATATCTTCTCCCATTCTGTTGGTTGTCTTTTGGTTTTGTCAACTGTTTCCTTGCTGTGCAAAAGCTTTTTATCTTGATGAAGTTCTAATAGTTCATTTTTGCCTTTGTTTCCCTTGCCTTTGGAGATGTGTCTAGCAAGAAGTTGCTGCGGCCGAGGTCACAGAGGTTGCTGCCTGTGTTCTCTAGGTTTTTGATGGATTCCTATCTCACATTTAGGTCTTTCATCCATTTTGAGTCTATTTTTGTGTATGTATAAGGAAATGGTCCTGTTTCATAACCTTTTGCATGTGGTTGTCCAATTTTCCCAGCACCATTTGTTGAAGAGACCATTTTTTTTTCTGTTGGATATTTTTTCCTGCTTTGTCGAAGATTAGTTGACCATAGAGTTGAGGGTCCATTTCTGGGTTCTCTACTTTCTGAGCACAGATCCTTTGCCTCTTTGGTTAGGTTTATTCCTAGGTGTCTTATGGTTTTTGGTGCAATTTTAAATGGGATTGACGCCTTAATTTCTCTTTCTTCTGTCTCATTGTTAGTGTATAGAAATGCAACTGATTTCTGTGCACTGATTTTATACCCTGCCATGTTGCTGAATTTCTTTATGAGTTCTAGCAATTGTGGGGTGGAGTCTTTGGGGTTCCTCCACATAGAGTATCATGTCATCTGGGAAGAGTGAGAGTTTGACTTCTTCTTTGCCAATTCGGAACAAATGGCATGATTTTTTTAATGGCTGAATATTGTATGTGTGGTGTGTGTGTGTGCATGTTAGGTAGGTAGGTATGTAGATAGATAGATAACTACATTTTCTTTATCCATTTGTCCGTTGATTGTCATTTAGGTTGTTTCCGTATCTTGGCTATTATGAATAATGCTGAAATCAACATAGGAGTACAGATATCACTTCAAGACTCTGATCTTTCCTTTGGACACATACTCAGAAGTGGTGGGATTAATTGATCATGAGATTGTCCTATATTTAATTTTTTGAGGAATTTCTATCTTGTTTTCCATAGTGACTATACCAATTTACAATCCTACAAACAGAATATAAGGGTTCCTTCTTTATATCTACACCAACGGTTGTTATATAATAGACATTCTAACAGGTGTGAAGCAATAGCTCATTGTGGTTCTGATATGGATTTCCCTGACGATTGATGAAGTTTAATACCTCTTTATATTCCTGTTGGCCATTTGTATGTCTTCTTTTGAGAGGTCTACTCATGCTTTTTGTCCATTTTTAATTGGATTATTTGGTTTCAGCTATTGAGTTGTATGAGTTCTTTACATACTTTGGATATTAACCCATTATCAGCTACATGGTTTATGAATATTTTCTACCATTCTGTGGGTTGCCTTTTCACTCTCTTCTATTTACTTTGATGTACAGAAACTTCTTAGTTTAATGACGTCCCAGTACCATTTATCTATTTTTGCTTTTGTTGCCTGTTCTTTTGGTGTTATATAAAAACAAAAACCGGCAATAATTGCTCATCCCAATATCAAGAAGTTTTTCTGTTCTGTTTTCTCCTAGTAGTTTTATGCTGTAAGGTCTTATGTACATCTCTACATCATTTTAAGTTATTTTTGCATATGCTGTAAAATGAGTGTCCAGTTCATTCTGCATGTGGGTATCCAGTTTACTCAGTACCATTAATTGAAAAAAAATATCCCTTCCCCATTGTGCGCTTTGGCACTCTTACCAAAGATCAGTTGACTATAGATGCATGAATTTGTTTCTGGGCTCTTTACTCTGTTCCATTGGTCTACATTTCTGTTTTTATGCCAGTACCATACTGTTCTGATTACTGTAACTTTGCAATATATTACAAAATCAGAAATGTTATGCCTTCAGCTTTGTTCTTGTTCAAGAAAACTTTGTCTATTTATCTGTAAAGAATGCTGGTTGGTATTTTTATAGGGATTACATTGAATATATAGGTCACTTTGGGTAGAATGGACATCTATACAATATTAATCCTTCATCCATAAACATAGGGTGCCTTCCCATTTATCATCTACCATTTGTCATCTTTAATTTCCTTCATTAATGTTTTATAATTTTTAAGTCACATGTCTTTCACCTTTTGGTCAAGTTTATCCCAAAGTATTTTATTCTTTTTGCTGCTTTTGTGGTTGGGGTTATTTTCTTAATTTCCTTTTGGGAAAATTCACTGTGTATAGAAATGTGATTGATTTTTGTCTGTGGATTTTATATCCTGTAACTATACTGAATTCGTTGTTCAGTTCTAACAGTTTTTATTATTGTTGTGTTGAGTCTTCATTGTTTTCTATGTATATGATCATTTTACTTCTTCCTTTCAAATTTGGTTGAGTTTCATTTCTTTTTCTTTTCTAATTGCTCTGGTTAGGACTTCCAGTACTAAGTTGAAAAGCAGTGATGAGAGTGAGTGTCCTTGCCTTGTACTCAATCTTCAAGGGAAAGCATTCAGTCTTTTTTCCTTTATGTTAGATGTGGACTTACCAGATATGGCTTTTATTGTGTTGAGATAAATCCTTTCTCTACATATTTTATTTGTTGAGAATTTTAATCATGAATGGATGTTGAACTGTGTCAAACAGCACTGAGATTTTTTTCCTTTCATTTTGTTAATGTAGTGTATCACGTTGATTGATTTGCATGTGTTGAACCATTCTGACTTCCCAGTGATTAATCCCACTTGGTCATGGTTATGACCTTTTAATGTATTGTTGAATTCAGTTTTCTGGTATTTTATTGAGGACTTTTACATCTGTGTTCATTGGGGATATTGGTCTGTTTCTTTTCTTGTAGTGCCTTTGTTTGGTTTTAGTATTAGGGTGATGCTGGCCTCATAACATGAGTTTAGATGTGCTTTCTCTTTTTCTAGTTTTTGGAAGAATTAAGAATTGGTATTAGCCCTTCTTTGAATGTTTGGTAGAATTCAAACATTCTACCAACATTGGTGAAGCCATGTTGTCTTGGGCTTTTCTTTGTTGGGAAGTTTTTGATTACTGATTCAATCTTTTTATTTGGTATTGATCTGCTAAGGCTTTGTATTTCTTCTTGATTGAGTTTTGGTAGATTGTGAATTTCTAGGAATTTATCCATTCCATTGTAGGTTATCCAATTTGTTGGTGTATAATTGTTCATAACAGTACTTTATGATTCTTTTTATTTTGAGACATCCATTGTAATGTCTCCTCTCTCATTTCTGATTATACTTATTTGAATCTTCTACTTTTTTGGTCTGTTGTCAATTTTATTTTTTTCAAAAAATTAACTCTTAGTTTCATTTTTTTCTCAATTTAACTTATTTCTACTCTATTCTTTATTTTTTTTATTTTTTTCAATTTTGGACTTACTTTGTTTTTCTTGTTTCTTGGAGCATATAGGTAGGTTGTTTATCTGAAACCCTCTTTTTAATTTAGGCACTTATCACCATAAACTTCCCTCTTAGTACTGCTTTTGTTGCATCCTTTAAGTTTTAGTATGTTATGTTTTCATTTTCTTTTGTTATGAGATACTTTGAAATACTCTCTTGATTTCCTCTTTAACCCAATAGTTGTTGAAGAGTGTATTTAATTTTCATTTATTTATGAATTTTCCAATTTTCTTATTGTTTTTGATTTGTTTTCTTCTCACTGTGGTTGGAAAAAATACTTGGAATGATTTCAATCTTTTTAAAAAGTTTATTAAGACTTGTTTTACAACCAGCATGTGATCTATCTTGAAAAATATTCCATGTATGCTTGGAAAGAATGTGTATTCTTCTATTGTTGGATGGAAAGTTCTGTATGTGTCTGTGAGATCCATTTCGTCTATAGTGTTGTTCGGGTCAGTTGGTTTTTTACAGAAATTTTGTCTAATTATTCTATTCATTATTTTAAGTAGATATTAAAGTCCCCCATTATTATTGTATTGCTATCCATGTCTCCCTCTGGGATCATACCCTGGGCTGAAGACAGACGCTTAACAACTGAGCCACCCAGGTGCCCCTGAAATGTCTTTTTTTTTATCCCTTTACTTTCAGTCTGTGTGTGTCTCTAATCTAAATTGTGTTTCGTGTAGGGAGCATATTGCTGGATATTGTTTTTTATTATCCACTTGGCCACTCTGCCTTTCAATTAGTTTAATGCATTTACATTTAAAGTAATCATTGATAGGTGAGGACTTACTATTGTCATTTTTTTCTTTTTTGTTTTGCATGTGTTTTATCCCTCTCTTCCTCTCTTGCTATCTTTTTCTGTTGTTATTTGACAAAGTTTTGTAGTGATTTGATTCTTTTTATAATTTTATTGGTATTTATTATCTTTTTTTCTTTGTGGTTAACTCAAGTCTTACATAAAATATCTTGTAGTTATAACCAATTTTAAGTTGATAACAACTTGACTTAAATCACAATAAAAATTCTACAATTTCTTCTCTATATTTTGTGTTCTTAGAGTCAGAGTTTGGTGGTTGGGTTTTTTGTTTTTTTTTTTTGTTTTTTTTTTAAGATTTATTTATTTATTTATTTGACAGAGATAGAGATAGCCAGCGAGAGAGGGAACACAAGCAGGGGGAGTGGGAGAACAAGAAGCAGGCTCATAGAGGAGGAGCCTGATGTGGGGCTCGATCCCATAACGCCAGGATCACGCCCTGAGCCGAAGGCAGGCGCTTAACCGCTGTGCCACCCAGGCGCCCCTGGTTTTTTTTTTCTTTATAGCGGTTATCCATTAACAAAGTTTTATCTCTTAACCTCCATATTAGAGTTAAAAGTAACTTTCTTATTATTGAAGTATAACTGACAAACAACTTTATAGTACCTTCAGGTATACAACATGTTGATTCAACAATTCTATATATTACTTAATGCATACCATGATAAGTGTAGTCACCATCTATTTCCATACAATGTTATTTCAATATTATTGAATACATTTCCTCTGTTGTAATTTTCATCTCTATGACTCATTTATTTTGTAACTGGAAGTTTGTACCCCTTAATCTTCTTTATCTATTTGACCCATACCCACCCACCAACCTCTCCTCTGGCAAGTACAATTTGTTCTTCATATTTCAGAGTCTGCTTATTTTTTTTGTTTTGTTTTTTAGATTTCACATCTAAGTGAAATTCTATGGTATTTGTCTTTGACTTATTTCACTTAGCATAATACCCTCTAGGTCCATCCATGTTGCTGTAATTGGCAAGATCTCTCTTTTTTTTTATTATATTATGTTAATCACCATACAGTACATCCCTGGATTCCGATGTAAAGTTTGATGCTTCATTAGTTGCCTATAACACCCCAGTGCACCATGCAATACGTGCCCTCCTTACTACCCATCACCAGTCTATCCCATTCCCCCACCCCCTCCCCTCTGAAGTCTTTAGTTTGTTTCTCATAGTCCATAGTCTCTCATGTTTCATTCCCCCTTCTGATTACCCCCTTTTCTTTATCCCTTTCTTCCCCTAACGATCATCCTAGTTCTTATGTTCCATAGATGAGAGAAATCATATGATAATTGTCTTTCTCTGCTTGACTTATTTCACTTAGCATTATCTCCTCCAGTGCCGTCCATGTTGCAGCAAATGTTGAGAATTCGTTCTTTCTGATAGCTGAGTAATATTCCATTGTATATATGGACCACAGCTTCTTAATCCAGTCATCTGTTGAAGGGCATCTCGGCTCCTTCCATGATTTGGCTATTGTGGACAATGCAGCTATGAACATTGGGGTGCATATGGCCCTTCTCTTTACTACGTCTGTATCTTTGGGGTAAACACCCAGTAGTGCAATGGCTGGGTCATAGGGTAGTTCAATTTTTAACTTTTTAAGGGACCTCCACACTGTTTTCCAGAGTGGCTGTACCAACTTGCATTCCCACCAACAATGTAGGAGGGATCCCCTTTCTCCACATCCTCTCCAACAATTGTTGTTTCTTGCCTTGTCTATCTTTGCCATTCTAACTGGCGTAAGGTGGTATCTCAGTGTGGTTTTGATTTGAATTTCCCTGATGGCTAATGATTTTGAACATTTTTTCATGTGTCTGTTAGCCATTTGTATGTCTTCATTGGAAAAGTGTCTGTTCATATCTTCTGCCCATTTTATGATTTGTTTATTTGTTTCTCGTGTATTGAGTTTGAGAAGTTCTTTGTAGATCTTGGATACCAGTCCTTTATCTGTGGTGTCCTTTGCAAATATATTCTCCCATTCCGTGGGCTGTCTCTTAGTTTTTTTGACTGTTTCCTTGGCTGTGCAGAAGCTCTTTATCCTGATAAAGTCCCATAAGTTCATTTTATCTTTTATTTCTCTTGCCTTTGGAGATGTGTCGTGAAAAAGGTTGCTCTGGCCGATGTCATAGAAGTTGTTGCCTATGTTCTCCTCTAGAATTTTGATGGATTCCTGTCTCACATTGAGGTCTTTCATCCATTTGGAGTTTATTTTTGTGTATGGTGTGAGAGAGTGGTCAAGTTTCATTCTTTTGCATGTAGCTGTCCAATTTTCCCAGCACCATTTATTGAAGAGACTGTCTTTTTTCCACCGGATGTTTTTTCCTGCTTTATCAAAGATTAGTTGCCCAAAGAGCCGAGGGTCCATTTCTGGGTTCTCTATTCTGTTCCATTGGTCGATGTGTCTGTTTTTGTGCCAGTACCATGCTGTCTTTGTGATCACAGCTTTGTAGTACAGCTCGAAATCCGGCATTGTGATGCCCCCAGCTTTGTTTTTCCTTTTCAACAGTTCCTTGGAGATTCGGGGCCTTTTCTGGTTCCATACAAATTTAAGGACTATTTGTTCCAGTTCTTTGAAAAATGTCCTCGGTATTTTGATCGGGATAGCATTGAAAGTGTAGATTGCTCTGGGTAGCATGGACATTTTAACTATTAATTCTTCCAATCCATGAGCATGGAATATTTTTCCATCTTTTTATGTCTTCCTCAATATCTTTCAAAAGTGAAGATCTCTCTTTTTTTATGGCTGAGGAATATTACATTATATATATCACATCTTCTTTATCCATTCATTTACAGATGAATATTGGGTTGCTTCCATATCTTAGCTATTGTGAATGGTGCTGCAGTAAATATTGCAGTGAATATAACTTTTTGAATTCACAGTTTCATTTTTTGGGGGTAAATATCCAAATTGGAATTACTGGATAATATTGTATTTCTATTTTTAATTGTTGTGGGAACCTTCCATACTGTTTTCCACAGTGCTTGCACCAATTTGAATTCTTACCAACAGTGCACAAGGGTATCTCTCCTCCACATCCTCACTAACACTTGATATTTATTGTCTTTTTGATGCTAGCCATTCTGACAGGTGTGAGGAGATATCTCACTGTATTCATTTGCATTTCCCTGATGATTAGTGATATTGAGCATCTTCTTAAGTGTCTGTCTGCCTTCTATATGTGTTCTTTGGAAAAAGGAATTTCCTTTGTCCATTTTTCCTGTATTGAGTTCCTTTGTCCATTTTTTAATTGGATTGTTTGTGGGGTTTCTTGGTGGTGGTGTATAAATTCCTTATATATTTTGTATTTTAACCCCTTGTCAGATATATCATTTACAAATATCTTCTCCCATTTAGTAGGTTGCCTTTTTGTTTTAATGATGGTTTCCATCACTGTGAAAAAGTTTTTTATTTTGGTGTAGTCCCAATAGTTTGTTTTTGCTTTTCTTTCCCTTTCCTGTGGAGACATATCCATAAATATATTGCTAAGGCTGTTATCCAAGAGATTACTGCTTATGTTTTCTTTTAGGAGTTTATGGTTTCAGGCCACTCTTTCAGTCTTTAATACATCTTTTAGTTAATTTTGTGTCTGAGGTAAGAAAATGGTCCAGTTTCATTCATTTGCATGTAGCTGTCCACTTTTTCCACCACCATTTATTGAAGAGACTGTCTTTTGTTCATTGTATATTCTTGCCTCCTTTGTCATAGGTTAATTGATCTTATAGTTGTGGCTTTATTAATTGATCACATAGGTGTTGGTTTATTTGTATTCTATCCTATTCTATTGATCTATGTGTCTATTTTTGAGCCAATACAATACTGTTTTGGTTACCATAGCTTTGTGATATATCTTGAAATTTAGGCTTTACCTCCAGTTTTGTTCCTCAATGGTGGTTTGGCTATTTGGAATTTTGTGATTCCATACAAATTTGAGGATTATTCTAGTTCTGTGAAAAATACTTTTGGTATTTTGATAGGTATTTCATTGTATCTGTAGATTGCTTTGGGTAGTATGGACATGTTAACAATGTTAATTCTTCCAAACCGTGAGCATAGTATATCTTTTCATTTGTTTGTATAGTGTTTATTTCATAAATGTTTTAGTTTTCAGAATATAAGTCTTTCACTTCCTTGATTTAATTTATTCCTAAGTGTTTTATTCATATTGGTGCAGTTATAAATAGAATTGTTTTCTTAATTTATCTTTCTGTTACTTCATTATTAGTGTATAGGAATGCAACAGACTTCTATGTATTTTGTATCCTGTAACATTACTAAATTCATTTATTATTTCTAATAGTTTTTTTGGTGGAGTATTTAGGGTTTTCTATATAGAGTATCCTGTCATCTGCAAATAGGACAATTTTACTTCTTCCTTACCAATTTGAATGATTTTTATTTCTTGTCTGATAGCTGTCGCTAGGACTTCCAGTACTATGCTGAGGAAAAGTGGTGAAAGCGGACATTCTTGCCTTGTTCCTGATCTTAGTGGAAAAGCTTTCAGCTTTTCACCATTGAGTATTATGTTAGCTGTGGGTTTTTCATATATGGCCTCTATTATGTTAAGTCATATTACCTCTAAACCCCCTCTGTTGAAAGTTTTTATGATGAATAGTTGTTGAATTTTGCCAAATGATTTTTCTCTATTGAGATGATCCTGTGGTTTTTATCCTTCCTCTTGTTAATGTGCTGTATCACATGGATTGATTTGTGAATACTGAAACATCCTTGTATCCCTGGGATGAATCTCATTTGATCATGGTGAATGACTGTTCTAATGTGTTATTGAATTCAATCTGCTAATATTTTATTGAGGACCTTTGTATTTATGTTCATCAGGATATTGGCTGTAGTTTTTGTTTTGTTTTTATAGTGTTTTTGTCTGGTTTGGGTATCATGGTAATGTTGGCCTTATAGAACAAATTTGGAAATTTTCTATTTATTTATTTGGAAGAGTTTGAGAAGAATAGGTATTAAGTTTTCTTTAAATGTTTGGTAATATTCACCTGTGAAGACATTTGGTCCTGAACTTTTGTTTGTTGGGAGTTTTTTTTTTTTTTATTACTGATTCAATTTCATTACTAAGTGGTCTGTTTAAAATTTCTATTTCTTCCTGATTCAGTTTTGGAAGACTGTGTATTTCTGGGATTTTTATCTATTTCTTTTAGATTATCCAATTTATTGGTATATAATTTTCATAATATTCTCTTATAATTCTCTGTATTTCTGTGGTGTCAGTTGTTATTTCTCCTCTTTCATATCTGATTTCATGGAATCTTTTTTTCTTAATGAGTCTAGCTAAAGATTTATCAATTTTGTTTATCTTTTTAAAGAACAACTATTGGGTTTCGTTGACTTTTTTTGTCTCTATTTCATTTATTTTCACTCTAGTTTTTATTTTTTCCTTTTTTCTAAATTTGGACTTTTTTTTTTCTTTTTCTAGGTCCCTTAGAAGTAAGGTTAGGTTGTTTATATGAAATTATCATTACTTCTTGAGGTAAGACTGTATCATACTAACTTCCCTCTTAGAACTGCTTTTGCTACATCCCAAAGATTTGGCTCATTGTATTTTCAATTTAATTTGTCTCCATGTATTTTTCATTTCCTCTTTGATTTATTTGTTGGCATAGGTTGTTTAATAGCATGTGTTGTAACCTTCATGTCTTTGTGGGTTGTTTTGTTGTTGCTTTTACTAGGTTTCTTTTTTTCTTGTAATTTCTAGTTTCAAACTGTTGTGGTTGGAAAAGATGCTTAATATAATTTCAATTTTCTTAAGTTTATCGAGACTTGTTTCACGGCCTAATGTGATCTGTCCTGGAAAATGTTCCATATGCACTTAAAAGGAAAGTATATTTTGCTTTTTTTGGGTAGGATGTTCTGTCTATATCTGTTAAGTCCATTGGGTCTAATGAGTCATTCAAACTGTTTCCTTGTTGAAGGATATCTGATATCTATCCATTGATGTAAGCAGAGTATTAAAGTCTCCTACTATTATTGTATTACCCTCAATTTCTTCCTTTATGTATGCAAATATTTATCTTTTAGGTACTCCTATGTTGGATGCTTAGATATTTACAGTTGTTATAACCGCTTGTTGTATTGATCCTTTGATTATTATTTAGGGCCCTTCTCTGTTTCTTGCTACAGTCTTACAGTCTTTAGAGTCTATTTTGTCCGATATAAGTATTACTCTCCCAGCTTTTTTTTTTCTTTTTTGCTTGCATTTACATGGTTTGTTTTCCGTCCCTTCACTTTTACACTGTATATGTCTTACAGTCTAAAGTGAGTCTGTTGTATGCAACATATAGATGTTTTTTTTTTTTTAAATCCATTCAGTCCCCCATGTCTTTGGATTGGGGCATGTAGACCACTTAAATTTAAAGTAAAAATTGATAAGTATGTACTTACTGCCATTTTGTTAATTGTTTTCTGGTTGTTTTTGTAGTTCTTCTCTGTTCCTTTCCCCTTCCTTTGGTGTATTTGCTTGTGGTTGATGAAGTGTTATGCTTGGATTCCTTTCTCTTTATTTTTTGGTATCCATTATAGATTTTTGATTCATGGTTTATATATAATATCTTATTTGTGTAGCAATCTACATTATGTTGATGATCACTAAAGTCTGAACATATTCTGAAAGCACTAAATTTTAACTCCCCTTTTCATGTTTTATGTACATGATGCTGCATTTTACATCTTTTAATTTTGTGTGTACCTTGACTAGTTTTTGTAGATATAATTGATTTTACAACGTTTGTGTTTTGACTTCCATACTGGCTTTATAACTGATTGATCTACTATATTTACTGTATCTTTACTTTTTTTTTATATAATAATTTTTTATTATGTTATGTTAGTCACCATACAGTACATCATTAGTTTTTGATGTAAAGTTCCAAGATTCATTACTTGTATATAACAGCCAGTGCACCATGCAATACGTGACCTCCTTACTACCCATCACCGGCCTATCCCAATCCGCCACCCCCCTCCCCTCAGAAGCCCTCAGTTTGTTTCCCAGAGTCCATAGTCTCTCATGCTTCATTCCCCCTTCTGTTTACCCCCCCTTCCTTCTTCCCTTTCTTCTCCTACTGATTTTCCTACTTCTTATGTTCCATAAATGAGTGAAACCATATGATAATTGTCTTCTCTGCTTGACTTATTTCGCTTAGCATTATCTCCTCCAGTCCCCTCCATGTTGCTGCAAATGTTGTGAAATCATTCTTTCTGATGGCTGAGTAATATTCCATTGTATATATGGACCACATCTTCTTTATCCAGTCATCTGTTGTAGGGCATCTCGGCTCCTTCCACAATTTAGCTATTGTGGACAATACTGCTATGAACATTGGGGTGCATATGGCCCTTCTCTTCACTATGTCTGTATCTTTGGAGTAAATACCCAGTAGTGCTATTGCTGGATCATAGGGTAGCTAAATTTTTAACTTCTTAAGGGACCTCCACACTGTTTTCCAGAGTGGCTGTACCCACTTGCATACCCACCAACAATGTAGGAGGGATCCCCTTTCTTCACATCCTCTCCAACATTTGTTGTTTCCTGCCTTGTCCATTTTTGCCATTCTAACTGTCATAAGGTGGTATCTCAAGGTGGTTTTGATTTGAATTTCCCTGATGGCTAATGATCTTGAACATTTTTTCATGTGTCTGTTAGGCCCTTTGTATGTCTTCATTGGAAAAGTGTCTGTTCATATCTTCTGCCCGTTTTATTATTTGTTCATTTGTTTCTTGTGTATTGAGTTTGAGAAGTTCTTTGGAGATCTTGGATACCAGTCTTTTATCTGTAGTGTCACTTGCAAATATCTTCTCCCATTCCATGGGCTGCCTCTTAGTTTTTTTGACTGTTTCCTTGGCTGTGCAGAAGCTTTTTATCTTGATGAAGTCCCACAAGTTCATGTTTTCTTTTGTTTCTCTTGCCTTTGGAGATGTGTCATGAAAAAAGTTGCTGTGGCCGATGCCAAAGAGGTTGCAGCCTATGTACTCCTCTAGGATTTTGATGGATTCCTGTCTCACATCGAGGTCTTTCATCCATTTGGAGTTTATCTTTGTGTATGGTGTGAGAGAGTGACCAAGTTTCATTCTTTTGTATGTAGCTGTCCAAATTTCCCAGCACCATTTATTGAAGAGAATGTCTTTTTTCCACTGGATGTGTTTTCCTGCTTTGTCAAAGATTAGTTGCCCAGAGAGCTGAGGGTCCATTTCTGCGTTCTCTATTCTGTTCCATTGGTCTATGTGTCTGTGTTTGTGCCAGTACCATGCTGTCTTGGTGATCACAGCTTTGTAGTATAGCTTGAAACCCGGCAACGTGATGCCCCCAGCTTTGTTTTTCCTTTTCAACAATTCCTTGGCGATTCGGGACCTTTTCTGGTTCCACACAAATTTAAGGGCTGTTTGTTCCAGTTCTTTGAAAAATGTCATTGGTATTTTGTTTGGGATGGCATTGAAACTGTAGATTGCTCTGGGTAGTATGGACATTTTAACTATGTTTATTCTTCCAATCCATGAGCATGGAATGTTTTTCCATCTTTTTGTGTCTTCTTCAATGTCTTTCAAGAGTGATTTATAGTTTCTAGAATATAGATCCTTTACGTCTCTGGTTAGGTTAATTCCGAGATAACGTGATTTTTGGTGCTATTGTAAATGGGATGGATTCCCTACTTTCTCTTTCTTCAGTCTCATTGTTTGCATATAGAAATACAACTGATTTCTGAGCATTGATTTTGTATCCTGCCACCTTACTGAATTGCTCTATAAGTTCTAGTAGTTTGGGGGTGGATTCTTTTGGGTTTTCCATATACAGTATCATGTCATCTGCGAAGAGAGACAGTTTGACTTCTTCTTTGCCAATTTGGATACCTTTGATCCCTTTTTGTTGTCTGATTGCTGTTGCAAGGACTTCTAGTACTGTGTTGAATAATAATGGCGAGAGTGGGCATCCTTGTCGTGTTCCTGATCTTACGGGAAAGGCTTTTCCCGTTTCAGGTTTTCCCCATTGAGAATGATATTCGCTGTAGGCTTTTCATAGATGGTTTTTATGAAATTGAGGAAAGTACCCTTTATCCCTACACTCTGAAGGGTTTTAATCAGGAAAGGATGCTGTATTTTGCCAAATGCTTTTTCTGCATCAATTGAGAGGATCATATGGTTATTGACTCTTGTTGATATGATCTATCGCACTGATCAATTTGCAAATTTTGAACCACCCTTGCATCCCAGGGATGAATCCCACTAGGTCATGACGGATAATCCTTTTAATGTACTGTTGGGTCCTATTAGCTAGGATCTTGTTGAGAATTTTGGCGTCCATATTCATCAGGGATATCAGTTTGTAATTCTCCTTTTTGATGGGGTCTTTGCCTGGTTTGGGGATCAAGGTAATACTGGCCTCATAGAATGAGTTTGGTAGTTTTCCTTCTGTTTCTATTTTTTGAAACAGCTTCAGGAGAACAGGTATTATTTCTCCTTTGAATGTTTGGTAGAATTCCCTGGGGAATCGTCAGGCCCTGGACTCTTGTTTTGGGGGAGGTTTTTGATCACTGCTTCAATCTCTTCAGAATTAATCAGTCTGTTTAATCAATTTCTTCCTGTTTCAGTCTTGGTAGTTTATAGGTTTCCAGGAAGGCATCCATTTCTTCCAGGTTGTTTAATTTATTAGCATAAAGCTGTTGATAAAAGTTTCTAATGATTCTTCCTATTTCATTGGTGTTGGTTGTGACCTCTCCCCTTTCATTCATAATTTTATTAAAGTGGGTCCTTTCCCTATTCTTTTGAATAAGTCTTGCCAGTGGCTTATCAATCTTATTCTTTCAAAGAACCAGCTTCTAGTTCTGTTGATCTGCTCTACTGTGCTCCTGGTTTCTAATTCATTGATCTCTGCTCTAATCTTGATCAGCTGCTTTCTTGTGCATGGGTTAAGCCTGTTCTTCTGTTCCAGCTCCGTCTTCTTGAGGTGAGAATATAAAAACTGCATTTTAGGTTTTTCTATTCTTTTGAGTGAGGCTTGGATGGCTATGTATTTCCCCCTTAGGACCACCTTTGCAGTGTCCCACAGGTTCTGGACCATTGTGTTTTCATTCTCGTTGGTCTCCATAAATTGTTTAAGTTGATTTTTAATTTCCTGGTTTATCTACTCATTCTTGAGCAGGATGGTTCTTAGTTTCCAAGTGTTTGAGTTTCTTCCAAATTTTTCCTTTTGATTGAGTTCCAATTTCAAAGCATTGTGGTCTGAGAATATGCAGGGAATACTTTCAGTCTTTTGGTATCGTTTGAGACCTGTTTTGTGACCCAGTATAAGGTCTATTCTGGAGAAAGTTCCATGCGCATTGGAAAAGAATGAGTATTCTGTTGTTCTTGGGTGTAGTGTTCAGTATATATCTATGTGGTCCATCTGGCCTAGTATGTCATTCAGTGCTCTTTGTTGATTTTCTGCTTAGGTGATCTGTCTATTGCTGAGAGTGGACTGTTGAGATCCCCTACAATTAATGTATTATTATCTATATGTCTCTTTATTCTGGTTAAGAGTTGGTTTGTGTATCTAGCTGCTCCCCTGTTGGGGGCATAGATATTTATAATTGTCATATCCACTTGTTGGATACATCCTTTAAGAATAATATAGTGTCCTATATCTCTAAACACAGTCTTTAGTTTAAAATCTAATCTGTCTGATATGAGAATTGCTACCCCAGATTTCTTTTGAGGTCCATTGACATGAAAAATGGTTTTCCATCCCTTCACTTTCAGTCTGGATGTATCTTTAGGTTCAAAATGAGTCTCTTGTAGACAGCAAATGGATGGGTCATGTCTTATTATCCAATCTGCAACCCTGTGGCATTTTATGGGAGCATTTAGACCATTCACATTGAGAGTGATTATTGAGAGATATGACTTTAATGATGTCATGTTGCCTGTGAAGTCTTTGTTTCTACAGATTGTAAATTTCTGTTCTGTATCACTCTTGGGGCCTTTTTACTTTTACAGAACCCCCCTTAATATCTCCTGTAGGGCTGGTTTGGTGGTTACGAATTTGGTCAGCTTCTGCCGATCCTGGAAGGTCCTTATCTCTCTGTCAATTCTGAATGACAGCCTTCCTGGATAAAGGATCCTTGGGTGCATGTTCTTCTCAGAGCTTTAAAAATACCCTGCCAACACTTCCTCTCTTGCCAGGTCTGTGTAGACAGGTCTGATGTTATTCTGATATTTTTACCTCTGTATGTGAGAAATCTCTTTGCCCTGGCTGCTTTCAATACAGTATCCTTGGATCTACTATTTGTGAATTGCACTATGATGTGACATGGTGTAGGTTTGCCGTGGTTGACCTTGGGAGGGGTCCTCTCTGCCTCTTGGACACGAATGCTTGTTTCCTTTGCCAGATTAGGGAAGTTTTCAGGTATAATTTGTTCAAGTATCTCTTCTAGACCTCTCTCTTTCTCCACTCCCTCGGGGATGCCAATGATTCTGACATTGGAACGTTTCATTGAGTCAGTAATCTCCCATAATCTACATTTTTGAGAATGGATTTTCTTGAGCCAAGTTTCTGTTTTAACTTTCTCTTCTTCCATCCCATCCTCCAATTCACTAATTCGTTCTTCTGCCTCATTTACCCTGGCCGTCAGATCATCTAGTTTAGACTGTATTCGATTCATAGCATTTTTAATTTCTGCCAGATTCACTCTCATTTCTGCCCTTAGAGATTCTATATTCTCGTTAATATTTTTGTTAATATTTTTTTCAAGTCTACACATCATCTTGACCATTGTTACTCTGAACTCCATTTCTGACAATTTGGTTATATCCATATCCATTAGTGCTGTGGCAGAGGCCACAGACTCATTATCTTTTCTTTGCTGGGGGGTATTTCTTCTCCTTGTCATTCTGATGAGGAGAGGTTGCGGGGTTGCCTAGACCAAATTATTGACCAGGACCCAGGCAGTGTGCACTTGTTTTATAGGGACTTTAGGGATGTGGGCTTCTTGATTTTTCAGCCTGCCTTCTTGGGGAGGGGCCTGCCACGCAGATATTCAGGCAACCCTGTTTGGGTAGAGTCACCCTGTCCCCTGCGAGGGGGGATGGGGATAGGCACAATGTGAGCTGGTATTTCCAGGCTTTTGTTCTCTCGTGGTTTTCCCTGGCGGTTTGCTGTGGCTCTTCTGAGAGAGCAGCAGTGGCTGTATCCTAGCCTCTGTCTCAACAGAGAGATCGCAGTCCGCTCTCTACTGAGCTCTCTTGGCCCCTTTAACTCTGTGTCTGTGGGTGCTGCCAAAAACCCTGCAGCGTCCTGTGTTGTGCGGCCCACACCCAGCGTCCCAGCCTTCACTTCCAGGGCTGGCACGTCTCTGTCCTTTGTGCTTCTAACACTGCCAGCCGCCCCCGTTCCTGCGCTTGCCCCCGAGCTCCCTGTTTCAGTGTGGTTCTCATGCACTGCGGAGCTCTGGTTTTCAGTCTGGTCACACGATCAGTCCCTGGCTCAGTCTCAGTCTGCTCTCTTTCTAATATGCTATTATTCCCAACCAGTGAGTTTTTATCTCAGACATTGTAGTTTTTATTACTACATTTGCCTCCTGTACGGTTGAGAAGCCTGAGGTTGAGATCTTCCATGTCTCTACTTAGTTTTAAATTATACAGAATACAGCATATAACTATTTCAATGTCTTTGGTAATCCTAGTATTAGTAGCAGTTCTGGGTTCTTTTCTTTTTTCCAGATCATGTTCATAGTGTTTATTAATAGCAGCAATTGCTTTTTACTTTTTTATTTTCTTTTAAATTTGACTATAGTTGACACAATGTTACATTAGTTTCAGGTGTACGGCACAGTGATTCAACATCTCTATAGATTATGTTATGCTCACCCCAAATGTACCTACCATCTGTCATACAATGCTATTACAATATCATTGACTCTATTAGTTCTGGGCTAATTTCAGTGATTTTATTTGTCTTATTATGGGTTGCATTTTTTTATGGCCAAGGATTTTACTTATAATATAGATACATAAATATATGTATATCTTATGAATTTATATAATTATATATAATATAAATATATATAACATATAAATATATATATGTATGTATGTGTGTGTGTTTGTATATATATATATTTTTTCTTTTACTAAATGTTAAGCATTGTGGATCTTACCTGTGGAGTATTTGAGGGCTGGATATTTTTGTACTCTTATAAATACTCTTGAGCTTAGTTCTGGAACAGAGTTCAGTTATTTGGAAACATTAATTCTTTCCTGTTTCCTTTTAAGTTTTGTTAAGCAGGCATGAAGCAGTTATCAGTTTAGAGCTACTTATTCCCCATCACTGAAGTAAAAACCCTGTTCAATCTACACATTGCCCCTTGAGTCTTGGGGTTTTCCATTCAAGGTGTTGAGAATAGACACTGTTTGTTACTCTGTGTGAGTGCTGGACATTGTTATCTTCAGTCCCTTCAGATGGTTTCCCCCCCAGTCTTAGTTTTCTTATACATATGCATTGATCAATACTCAGATGAATACTGAGAATCTGCAGAAATCTAAAGTGGTCTCCCTCTGCAGTTTTTTTCTCTTGGATACTCTATCCTGAGAATTCTACCATTTTAACTTTGCCACAATCTTACCTTCCTCCTCTCAGCTCAAGCAGTCCCCTGGGCTCTGCCCTATACAAACCAAGGAACTTTTGCATGGCTGCAAGCTGGGGTAATCGCAAGACTTACCTTGTTTCTTTTCTGTGCCTCAGAGATCACTTTCCTTTGTTTTCTTATATTCCATGTCTTACAAACTGTTGTTTTATCTATTTTTCCCATTTTGGGCTCTTTCCAATGGGAGAACAAATACAGTCTCTGTTATTCCATATTAGCCAGAAGTAGAAGTCCCATTGATGCTCTCTCAGTAAGTATTGGATTGGGCTCAACAAATAACTCTGAGAAGCAATCAAGCCTGAGAGCCACTGCTCTAGGCTAAAGAATAACCTCAGGAGAAATGACATCTTTACTCTCTGTAGTCAAACAAGCAATATAATGTAAAGAAGTCTTGTTTTCTTTCCTCCTTAATCTAAAATTAGAGGATATTTCCTTCCTGATGCTATGGTCCTTTATCTAGCCTAGGGAATAGCCAATCTTATATTTTCCTTCAAGTTTAGGATTCCAGGAAGTGCTTCCTATAACTGTCTACTCTGTCTCTAACTCTAAATTCCTCCTCTCTCCCTCACACAGAGTTACTGGTGTAAACCTCACCAATAACCTTTGAGGAAGACAGGGTGATTATATTACATGTTCTATTTTGTAGACTGAAAAGTTGAAGCCCAGGCGCCAGTGAAAGGCATAGGGCCTCCCCCATCCACAGGTAGATCTAATAAGGAACTCTTTGGGTTGTCTGGGGGAGTCCATAGATTTTAATGGAGAAGGAATGGCAACCCTTGGGGGAAGATGCAAAACTGCCAGCCTGCAGCCTGAGACCCAGAGACTGAAGTCCCTTGTAATTTTGCCCAGGCAAGTGCTACTGCAAATGCTATTCTTGTCTTCAGGACTCTAATTTTGGATGAAAACACAACAGCTTGTCTAACTATATTGACACTCTAGTTATCACTTTCCCACCTAGAATTCCAGCTAAAGATTTTTTTTCAGCTTCACTGAACTTGTGGGGAAAAGGGCTAAATAAAAATAACTTTGAAATCCCCTCATTGCCTCATGGCTCCACATTGAGGAGAATCTACTAGAGAAAACTTCACTCACTCAAGCTCAAAGGCAAGTAGAAAGGATACATTATCCACACTTTATAAACAAGAAAATGAAGACCCTGGTGAATTAATGACTGTGTACCTGTGTAGAGATAGCCCAATGTTAAGGAGATCTAAATGAGTGCTCAGGACCTTGAAGACACAAAACTTTCATCTCTGGTTTCACAATAGACTACAAAACAAGGTAAAACAAACACACCCCTTACCGCGCATTTCAGGGCTATAGTATAACTGCTAAAGTGGTTGTCAAACTTTGCCTCCTAATGAAAGGTACTCACTGGCCAGAGCACTTGCAGTACAGTCACATTTAGGCAAACAGATCTCCACAACGCTTAGAATAGCAACCAACTACAGAATTGCTGGATGAGTGGTGTTGTTTTCAAACCATCAGAACTTTGATAGCTAAAGTGAATCTAGTTGTTTTATATATAGCTATGTAAATAAGTAATATAAATGTAATTATGTAAATGTATTTTATATGTATATATGTATAAATATATACATATATATATACACATAAAATAAAAAATGTAAGTAGAAAATAAAAGTGCCAAGGGCAGGAAATTTGAACCAAGCTGTACAAAAACACTCCTGTGAGGTTTTTCCTCCTGTATGACTGTACAGCTACTGCCTGGACCTAACTACTACCTCATGGTGCCTCTAATCATGTAATTTAAAAATGTAGAACCAGAATTATCAGGGTACTTAGCACTAAGTTGGGTGGCTGACAAGTAACATGTTAAATAAATAAATAAAAGAAGAAATGAAACTCCTTCCAGCCTACTCCTCCCTCCATGATCTCCTCCACCTGTCTCCTTGTCTTCTCACCTATCAACCTCTTTGTTGTTCACTATCCTCTAGTTTTCCTGACCCTCTTGTTCTTTCTAAAGCATTACTGCACTTTCTTGCCTTAAGGTTTTTTTTTTTTTAAGGATTTTATTTACTTATTTTAGAGGGATGGGGCAGAAGAAAAGAATCTCAAGCAGACTCCCTGCAGAGCACAGAGCCTGACTTGGGGCTCTATCACATGACTCTGGGATCATGGCCTGAACTGAAATCAAGAGTTGGTCAACTCAACCAACTGAGCCATCCAGGCACCCCTCTTGCCTTAAGGTCTTCACAAAAGCTGTTCCCTTTACCTAATCAGTCCTTCTCCAGATCTCAGCATGGTGAACACTTTCTTATTGACCTTTCCTGACTTCCTGATCTAAAATGACTAATTAGTCATCCTATCATATCACCCTCCTTATTTTCACCTTAGTATTATCATTACCTGGTATTTGTGTATTTTTTTCCATCTCCTTCGCTAAAATGCAACCTCTTTTAATGACCAGCATGTACATAGATCATTCACCCTTCCACCATTGTAGGTACCCTACATATAATGTGCTTAGTTCTAACAATGACCCTGTACGTTTGGTTTACTGTTATTACCTTCATTTTACAGGTGATGAAACTGAATCAAAGTCTGCATTGAAATTGAAGCAGGGGGAGAGGTGAATAAGTTGTTAGTAAGTGGCAGGACAGGGCTTCAAACCCAGGCAGACTGCTTCTGGAGTCCATGCTCTTAACTGCTCCCTATGGTCCCTCCTGCAGGGTGTTGGGGACTATGTTAGTCAGGGTCCTCCAAAAAGCAGACACCAAGATGGGATTACACATGCAAGAGGTTTATTGAGGGAAACACCAGTAAAGGAGTATGGAAAAAGAACCAGAGAAAGCTGGAAGGGAAGTTATAGACTGTGATGCCGTTCTGACTCTTGGGAAGGAGAGATGGAGAGAAGGAGGAAGAAAGGAGAAGGGAGACCATAGCTTGCAGTACAATTTTAAGAAAGTTCCACAAAGTCCAGTAAGAATCATCCATTAGAGGAGACTCATGTCTTCCAGGACCTGGTTTGCTTTAGTGCCTCTGCCAAGTTCAGTCATTAACTGGGAACAGCCTGTGGGAAGTATAGCCTCGGCAGGAATATGGTGATGGATTTCAGAGCACAGCAGCTGGTGCTGGTAGTTAATGACGTTTTCTCAGTAGGAGCTCTGAGATGTGCATTTTCATGGTGGCCACAGGGATCTTGTTTTGTTCACTATCATATCTCTGACACCTAGACCAATGTCTAGCATATGGCAGCTACTCAATAAATATTTGCAGGATAAATGAATTGTTTCTTAGAACATATAAGTTATTTAATAGATATTTGTTGAATATGAACAAATAAAAGAATTAAGTGAACACAAAACAAATAGAAGCAAGTTTCCTAACTGTTTTTACAATTTGTCCACTACCATTATTGCTCTGGTGAAAAGCAAGCATGGGGGAAATTGAAGTGGGGTCATGGGAGACAAAGTTTATTTCACCCTTTTTTCTTGGTAATTCTGTGTTTAGGCAATGATTTTCAAAGACAAGTGTATTCCCCCAGGGAAAAGAATGATCCTTGGCTGTTGTTTGGGCAGATGAGCTTACAGACATTTCAGACCTGCACTTTTCAAGCACTTAATCCACATGAAATAATGAAAGTTTACTCTCTTGAACCCATTCCAAGCTGACTAGATATTAGCACTGTGTTATGTATCACAGAACTTCAGATGGGCTCCCAGGCTCATGGCTTCCTTTTTTTTTTCTTTTTCTTTTCTTTCCCTATTTCTCTCATTCTTTTCCTCCCTCCCTTCCTTCTTTCCTTCACTTAAAACAGCAAAAAATAATTCTGTTACAGTTTTGAAGTCTAGACATCTGGAATCAAGGTGAGTCAGCAGGGCCATATTCTCTCTAAGGACTGTAGGGGAGAATCCTTCCTTGCCTTTTCCTAGCTTTTAGGGCCTCCCAGAAATCCTTGGTGCTCCTTGGCTGGTGGACTGCCTCACTCCCATCTCTCCCTGTATCATCACATTTTCCTCCCTGTGTGTCTTCCCCCCCTACATATCTAAATTTCCCTCTTTATTTTTATTTTTAATTCTGGTAAGATATACAAAACATAAAATTTATCATTTTAACCATTTTTAAGCATACAGTGCAGTGGCATTAAGTGCATTCATATTGTTGCCCAGCCATCACCACACTGATCTCTAGAACTCTTTCCATCTTGCATCACTGAACTTTTGTACCCAATAAACACTAACTCCCCATCCCCTCCTTCCTCAGCCCCTGGCAGCCATCATTCTACTTTGTCTCTATGAATTTACCACCCTAGGTATCTCATATAAGTGGAATCATACAAACCTTTAGTGGCTGACTTGCTATAATGTCTTTAAAGCTTATCCATATTATAGCATGTGTCAGAATCTCCTTCCTCTTTTAGGCTAAATAATATTCTGTTGTATGTTGTATTAGTTTTCTAGGGCTGCCATAATACAGTAGTAGTGACTGGGGGGCTTAAACAACAAAAATTTATTTTCTCATTATTCTGGAAGTAAACAATCCAAGAGCAAGGTGTCAGCAAGTTCGGATTCTTCTTGAGGCCCATGTTCTTGACTTGCAGATGGCCACCTTTTCACTGTGCCCTCACATAGTCATCCCTCAGTCTGTGTTGTCATTGTGCTAATCTCTTTTCATAATAACATTAGTTATATGGATTAGGGTCTACCCATATGACCTCATTTTACGTTAATCACCTTTGTAAAGGCCTATCTCCATGTAGTCACATTCTGAGGTACTGTGGTGTTAGGATTTCAACACATGAATGGGGGGGGGCATAATTCAGCCCATAACACCCATGGTAGTTATCAAAATCAGGAAATTAATATTGATACAATTCTATTAGGTATTCTACAGACCTTGTGCACATATAGTTGTCTTGTCTCTTCAGTCTTTTTTAGTCTGGAACAGTTAGTTCCTCAATTGTTCTTTCATGATCTTAACATTTTGAAGAGGACTGTTCAGCTATTTTAGACAATGTCCCTTAATTTGTAGGATGCTTACCTGTAATTAAATTCAGGTTACGAATATTTTTAAAGAATGTCACTTTAAAGAAGTGATGTTGTGTCCCTCTCAGTGCATCATATCAAGAGGGACACACCGTGTTGATTTGTCCCATTGATGGTGATGTTATCTTTGACTATTTGGTAAAAGTGCTACCTGCCAGGCTTCTCCACTGTATTTTTTCTTTTGTAGTAAATAAGTATCTTATGGGGAGATACTTTGAGACAATGTATATTTTTTTCATCATATTTTTGTCTACTACTTTTAGCTGCTATTGATGATTCTTGCCTAATAACTATTAGCTTGGTATTTGTTAAATGCCAATTTTCTATTTCCAATATTCCTTCTACATTTATTAATTCTAGTCTAATTCAAGGAAGACATTTCCTTTCCCCACCCTTTGTGTATCTGTTCAGTTATTTATTTATATCTGTGGGGACTCACGGATTTTATTTTATTCAATGAGTTATAAGTGAACATTATAATTATTTAATTTTATGCTCAAATTACTCTGGATTTGGTCATTGGGAGCTCATTTCATTGGCTCCAGTGTCTTTTTATATGAGCATTTTTCTTCTTTAATTCTTTGAGCATTACTTAGTCCCTGACCCCATAAGATGTTTCAAGCTCATCTTATACTTTTCCTACCCAAGCTTTGAAATGTGCACTTTCTTTGGAGAGCACTGGTGCCTTTTTTGAGAGTGATATTTTATTTTTAAATATAATTTTATTGTATTTAAATTCAATTAATTAACATATAGTATATTATTAATTTCAGAGGTAGAGTTCAGTGATTCATCAGTTGTATGTAACACTCAATGCTCATTACATCACATGCCCTCCTTAATGTTCATCAATCAGTTTCCCCATTCCCCCAACTGCCTCCCCTCCAGCAACCCTCAGTTTGTTCTCTGTAGTTAAGAGTCTCTTATGGCTTCTCTCTCTCTCTCTCTGATTTCATCTTATTTCCTTCCTTCCCTTATGATCTTGCTTTGTTTTTTAAATTCCACATATGAGTAAAATCATATGATAATTATCTTTCTCTGATTGACTTATTTCACTTAGCATAATATCCTCTAGTTCCATCCACATCATTGCAAATGGTAAGATTTCTTTTTTTGATGGCTGAGTAATATTCCATCATATATAGATATAGATATAGATAGATATTATACACTACATCTTTATCCATTCATCTGTTGATGGACAATCTGGGCTCTTTCCACAGTTTGGCTATTATGGACATTGCTGCTATAAACGTTAGGGTGCAGTGCCCTTTTAGATCACTACGTTTGTATCTTTTGGGTAAATACCTAGTAGTGCAATTGCTGGGTCATAGGAAACTTTATTTTTAACTTTCTGAGGAGCCTCCATACTGTTTTCTAGAGTGGATGTACCTGCTTGGATTCCCACCAACAGCGTAAGAGGATTCCCCTCTCTGCAAGTCCTCGCCAAAATCTGTTGTTCTCTGACTGGTATGAGACGGTATCTTATTGTGGTTTTGATTTGTATGAGAGTGGTATTTTATTAAAACAGTTACTTTTAGGGGCGCCTGGGTGGCACAGCGGTTAAGCGTCTGCCTTCGGCTCAGGGCGTAATCCCGGTGTTATGGGATCGAGCCCCACATCAGGCTCCTCCACTATGAGCCTGCTTCTTCCTCTCCCACTCCCCCTGCTTGTGTTCCCTCTCTCGCTGGATGTCTCTATCTCTGTCGAATGAATAAATAAAATCTTTTTAAAAAAACAGTTACTTTTACTAGAAAGAATGGGCATTAGTTGTGCTCATTGATGTAGGAGTATAATTGCTTTTTCAGCTTTCTTGGCAGACAGAGCTATGAACTATATGTATGAATACATACACACGAACACCTATAGTATTTGTATATCTGTCTATCCATATACATTTTTAAATGTTTGAGCTTTTACTGATGGCTCCGATTTCAGTTCAAGTCCACAAGACTTATTCCAGCCTTCTCCCTTTCCTAATTCACAACCCCTTTCTCTGACAAAGAGCAACCTATTTCTCATTATCCACAATATATTTGCTGGCTCATAGAATACACACAAAGTAGTTTCACAATAACTAACTCAAACCTGTGGGGAATAAACCCACTAATTAAAGTATGGTATTTGTATGCAGTTTTTCTTTTTTTCTTTTCTTTTTTCTATTTTTCCATTCAGTCTTAGAGTACGCAGTCAAAATTTCCCAAAGTTAATTTGGTTAGTTATTCACCACCACTACCTCTTCAGTGTGGTTATGTTATTGATAATAGAGTTTGAGTCATCATTTTCTGTTTACATCACATTTGGGGTCATCTTCCCCACCGATCATTTTAATCATATATCTATTCTTTGAGTGTGTGAGATATTAATATCATTCTAAGTCAAAACCATATATACACAACTAATGAGTCATTGAACACTACATCAAAAAATAATGATGTACTATATGCTGGCAAATTGAATTTAAATAAATAAACCATATTACATATACATACACACACACACACACACACATATATTTAAATTCAGAAAGTGTCACTCTCCTAATCCCTTCTACCACATCTCCATCTTCACCCTGTTTCCACCCATTATCTGTAGGGAACAAATCTTAGTGACTGTTTCTGGTTTATCCTTTCTGTTTTCTTTTTTCATGAATGGGCACATTTATGTATATTTTCTTATTTTTCCCTCCTTACGCTCAAAGTAGCATACTGTAGGCACTCTTATGAAAGTTGCTTCTATTCTGCTAACATTGTACCCTAAAAATTCCTCTATATTAGTTCATATATAATGTCCTCATTCTTTTTACAGCTACAAAGTATTGCATTGTGTGGATGTACCATAGTCTACACAACCACTTTGCTAAATTTAAGCTGTTCCAAGTACTGTGCAATTATAAATAATTCTGCAATGAATAATCTTCTATATATGTATTTTTACATTGCTGAGGGTGTATCTTTGGGATAGACTCCTCAAACAACTTCTAAGAATTATTTTGACTCTTTTGCTGGGTCAATAGGTAGGTGCACACATATTTTTATTATGTAATTTTAAATTCTCCTCTAAAAGAATTGTACCAGTTTATATTCCCACCAGCAATGTATGATAGTACCTGTTTTTATATAGCATCACTAACAAAATGTGAGGGTTCTTTGATGTTGCTGTTTTTGTTTGTTTTTTAGTCTTCACTTTCTAATGGATGAGAGGTATCTCAGTATAATTTAATTTGCATTAACTTAATTTTTATAAAATCTAATTGAGATTGAATATCTTTTCATATGTTTGAGGATCGTTTCAAATATATTTTTGTGAATTGTCTAATTTTACCTTGCCAATATTTTTATCAGATTTTAGCACATCTATTCTTAATTTTTATGAATTTTTTGAATATTAGGGAAATTAGCTTTTGTCTGTGATATGTCTTGCAAATATTTTCTCCTGGTTTACCAGTTTCCATAACTTAGGTTATGGTAGCTCTTGCCATACAATTTTTGTTTTTTGTACTCAAATTTATCAGAACAATAGATGGTTTCAAAACTATGTCCTATGAGGTGGTTGGGTTTCCAGTAAAGAGCCTGAGGCAGAGTGTAATCACTAATTTCCACATATTTGAATGGCTGTTGTGTGAAAGAGGGGTAGACTTATTCTGTGTTTCTCTAAGGTTAAGAATTAGGTTAAATGACTTGAATTTAAAGGAAGCAGCTTTTGCCACAATGCAACAAAGGGCTTCCTAGTGATGCATGGACCTTGGCTTCACAAGTGGCTTATTCTATATCACTAGAAGGTTAAACTGAAGGTTCCTGCCATAGTGTGTGTTATTCTAAAGGTCAAATATTAGCATTTGGTACAAAGTGAGATACCAAGTCAAGCTGGAGTAGTGAATCCAAAATGAATTTTTGAAGCCATGAGTGCATTAGAGGAAATTTAACATGGAGTGATTGAGCCAAACTAAGGTTGGAAAACCAAGGAAGTTAAGATTTACACAAAGCTAATCAGAATGGGTAAACAGGAGAGGAACTGGGCCAGTTTTGAAAATGTGTATTAGTATCCTTGATGATTTTTATGAGTTCTTGCTGCATGTTCAAGTTAAATTGAGTCAACATAAGCCGTATCAATAAAAACTTTGACTAATTTTTATGTCCTATAAATATCTATTGAGTTTTGGCCCTGACACTATCGAGGTGTTCCAAATATAGCAGAACAAAAAGACATTTTCTTGGGGCGCCTGGGTGGCACAGCGGTTAAGCGTCTGCCTTCGGCTCAGGGCGTGATCCCGGCGTTATGGGATTCGAGCCCCACATCAGGCTCCTCTGCTATGAGCCTGCTTCTTCCTCTCCCACTCCCCCTGCTTGTGTTCCCTCTCTCGCTGGCTGTCTCTATCTCTGTTGAATAAATAAAATCTTAAAAAAAAAAAAAAAAAAAGACATTTTCTTGATTTTACAAGGCACAGAGTCTTGGCAGTTGTTACTTGCCAGCTGTGACTCTGCTTACTGGAACTTTGTTCCAAGCCAAATTGCTTCACCTAGCAGATAAGAATATCAAGAAATATCATCTCCCTGAAATTCAGGCAACTTATTTGGCCAGGCTGAACTGAACGAATTATATTGCCCACATTTTTTATTCCCGATACTTAGAACATTTTATACAGTGTGATCATCATGACTGTCCTAGGAGAAGTGTTTTTAGTATCACCATGATAATTTCAGAGGGACAAATAGAAGTGATAAGGTAGAGATGGGGTTTCTACCAAAGGTCTAGAGTCTCCACTCAATGACTAGACCACACAGCATGAAAATTTGGCATCTTCATGCTGTTTTGCCCTAACAACATACAGAGACATCCATAAAAATCATGGAATAGTGAAAAATTGCTTGAGATGTCAGGCTAATGTTTCCCCTAAATATCAGCTTTTCTCTGAAGCCTTGAATTTAAGCTAATAGACTTCTGCAACATAGAATAATTAGATGTCATAGAGTCTTTCAACCTCAGAGCTAGAAGATTCCTCACAGTCCATGTATATAACCTCCCATAATACAATGACCTAGAGAGGTTAGGAGATCTTCCCAAGACCACAGCTTGTTAATGTTCTTTTCTACATTGTGGTACCTGTGTACCTTATCTTCACCTCAGACTATTTCCACTGTTCTCTGTACTCTAGCTGGTCTGAAATTCCTTTAATTCCTCATAGGTATGATGCTCTTTTGCCTCCTAAGCCTTGCACATGCTTTTCCCACTGTTTGGATTAATTCTCCTTTATCTTTCTCTAAAGAACTCTCACTTAATTTTCTTTCTGAGCTTATCCCTCAGACCTAGTAAAAGCCTTCTATGTTCCCATAGCATCCTTTATATCACCCTTGGAAATGCTTATCACACTTGCAGTTACATGTTTAATGTTTATCTTCCCCATCTTCCCCCCAAAATTAGTAAGTTATTTTTGTCTTATTTCCCACTATTATCTCCAGATGCTAGCTCAACATTTTTGGACATGGTTGTTGCTCAATACATATTTATTAGATTAAAGGGAAACCAGGACTCAAATTTAGTTTTTCTGATTTCCAGTATTTCACACTATAGTCTTGCCTCATGACTGAACATTATTTTCCTATGAAGGTGTTAGGGAATATTCACAAAGATCAAGTATTTTCTCTGAGGATCATATGATTACTTGTGGTATTTTAAAAATACCTGATGAAAGAAGGATCTCTGAAAGATTAGAGTGACTCAAAGTTATATGGATGGAACCTTATAGAGGTAAAAATGTCAGCAGGACAATTTTCCAATTTATAAGACAAAAATACACATTTGGTTTGGTCAAAATCTGTATCCTGGCAAATGTCATCCTGGATTATCTAGCCAGCAGGATCAGCTCATCAACTCTGGTATTTAATGGTATAATACTTTGCCCTTATAGCCAGGGGTTCTAGTGAATTCAAGAATACTTACTGAAATTCAAACAAAGCTTAATTTATTTATGGGCATAGCAAATACGTCAAATATTCTTGCCTAACACTAATAAGTGATTAAACTGAATAATAAAATTTTAAGTAGCATATTTATTAATATATTTTTCTATTGAGTTTTCAATTATATGGAAGTCATAAGTGATGTAAATTAATAAAAATATATCTTAGAGGTTATTTTGTTTGTGCATGCATTTTTTATGCATGCATTTTAAAGTGCAGTGAAGCAAAGTCCTGAATAATTAACTTTGCGTATGGTCACATAGATAGTGGTAGAATCATGCTGTCTTTCACCTCAAAATGCTACCAGTGTGATGTGTTTGTGTGTGTAGGAATGTGAAGAAGGGCAAAATCTTAAAAAGGGAGTATAACATTTAGATACATATAGACACATACTCATACATGAAAAATAAATAGACAACATCTGTGGTTCCCGAATAACATGGGCCATTTGACCTTGTCAGAATCATCAGAGAAAAAGCTAATGTCATAAATGATGTTTTGTTACCCATTAGATTCTTTTGGAGAGTGTTCAAATAACAAAATTGGGAAAGATAAATGTTCAGGTTGGAAATTATGGTGGATACTATTTTCCTTAGGAAAAAAATCCATGTCATTTCCTTCTGAAAATTTTCACATAATGCTCTGATTAACTTGATTCTGCTAGGTTGGAGGTATGGAGAGTTTTTATGACTCCCATAGGGAATCTTTCAGCCATACTGACAGTCATTGGCCCTAATCATAATTTAGATAATATTCAGTATTTCCAAAAGCATTTTTACAGGCATTCTGGGACCCCACTGATTAGGAATTTGTTTCAACAAGCCCTGAGGTTTACCTGTGATTTACAAACTCTCCCTTCATAGAAAGTGTGATTCAAGAGTGCTAATAAGATTCCTGAGGGGCTATCAGTCTAGAAGTCAGGATAATCTGTTGACTTATTTTCATAGCACCATAAACAGATAAATGATACAAACATTTTTCAGTGTTGAGGAAGATAGCATTGTTATTAAAGTAGCAAAGATTCCTCTTGTCCCCAACTTTCTGCTATAGACACAAGTAGGACTGTTTTGCCCATTGGCCCCTTAATTGTTTAACTCTAGGCATTTTTTTCTAGTTGACACTTAAGCCTATGAATTTTGTCCTAATCCTTAGAAGCACCTTTCTCCCCACTCTTTGGGCCTCCTGAGCCTTCATCTCATTTAGGGAATGGACTGCCAAGTTCACTGCAGAAGGACTAGACCAGCACAGTTGAACAGAATCTTCTTTGATGAAGGAAATGTTTTATATCTGTACCATTCAGTATGGTTGCCACTAGATCTGTATCTGTTGAGCACTCGAAATATAGTGTGACTGAGAAACTGAATTTTTTAAAATTTAAATTTGGTGGCCATATTATCAGACAGAGCAGGGGCTATGCATGATCACTTCTATCTGCATCCGACTTGCAGAACCAGTTCTTATTATTCCAGCCTAATTGCAAACTATATGGGGAAATGCAGTCTCCCGTGGGCTCAAGAAGAGGAAAACAGAATTGCTAAGTATGTAGCAAGCCTGTGCCATAGACTCTGCATCTGATCATAAAGGCCTTTTTCACTTCTGTTTCACATATAACACATATTCATCACTCAAGGCTCCACCCAGTCCCTTCATCTTACTTAAAGTTCAAGAACCCTGGTGTTATCCAGTCTTTTCCATCAAGTCCAAATATAGCTTTTCTTAACTTGGCAATTGATGAAATAAAAAGAAATCTATGTGCTGTTTCTTGTCTGTCTCCCCTTACCCCCGCCAATATACACTGATGGAACAGGGCTGGGATAACCATGATGAATACCCCATCAGAAATGGCAAGAGTGGAGACACTGTACAAACACTTGTCTGGAGCAATTTTGGAATCCCGTTTAGGCAGGTGTTTTAAATGCACCCATCCTTGAGATGGGGTGATTCCTTGATTTTTACCCTGCTTCTGGAAACAGGTTCTCTTGTTCATTGGTCTCTGTGGCTCCTGGTTCCTCTGGGAGTCATCCACCCCACCAGGTGTGATTTTTCTTAAACACATATGAAGTGCTCTTTGGGGGAATTGTGCAGCTTTTGAAGCGTGCCCTGCTCATGGAAATTTTAAGGATTGTTTTAAGTTTTGAACAGTCAAAGCCTTTTTTTAGTCCAGATTCATGGTTTCTTAGGCAATATAATCCCCTCAAAAATGTAGTGGGTTTCTAATCTATTTTCAGTCTATTTCATATGCCAGTAACCACACCCACTTTCTTCTAACACTTTAGAGTTAGAAGCAGTCCGATTTTACAACCCTGCAAAGCCCTGAATTTCTGGATTCTTTATTCATATCATTTCTGCTTGCAAGCAAGCTGATTCTTTTCTGAATTCATCTCTTTCTTGTAATACCTTATGAAATGCAACCAATAGTCAGCAACACATGCTAGTAGCATCCTGCTTTCTTCATTCTTCCCTTAAAGCACTGAGATCCTTAGACATGTGACCTGACATCCAGGTTACAGCATTGTATTTCAAATTCTAGGGTTTCGTCAAATGTATGGAACTGTTTAGTATGTATCTTGATCTTTTTTTAAGCCTCCAGCATTGGTTTGCTTGCCACTCAGTGCTGCTTTTTAGGCACTGGCACAAATTCTAGACTTTTGCTTTCAGCAGCATCCCAATTCAAGACACCAATTTCTGTGCTAGAGGAATTTATACTAGCTGCTCTAACCACCACTCTCAAGGCTCAGGAGCTTCACACCACAAAGGTTTATTTCTTGCTTACACCCTATCCAGTGCAGGTTAGAGGCTCTCCTTGAGGACTCTCTGTTTGGCAGTGACCTCAAGACTCAGTATTTTTGTAACCTGTGAAACTGTCATTTAAACATGTGGTTTCCAAGAGCACCATTAAAAAGGAAGAGAGAGAAGGAGTAATTATGCAGAGAATTTTATGGTCAAGGCTGGAAGTGATGTGTGTCACTTCTACCCCATATCCCATTAGCCAGAATGTGGTGACCTCAATATGATTTCAAAGGAGGCTGGGAAATGTAGCATTTCTCTGTGCACAAGAGATTGGATTGATGAGTATCCAGCCTACCTCTGACACACTAAGGATGTTCCAGGCTCTTTATTATTGTTATCTCATTCACTCCTCATAGCAATCCTATCTGGAAGCTATTATCCCCATTTTATAGGTAGAGACTGTGTAGAACTTTTGCTCTTAGTTACATCACATTGTGTTGCCTCAAATTGAGTCCTCATTATAAGGTAGAATCAAGGAAGGTGAGCTGACTGGCTGCCATTTAACCAGGTGATTTCACCTCAGTGCAGGTTTTGGTCATCAGTTTTGAGTACCAGAAAGCGATTTTGGTTTACTCCAAGTGAGTTGGTTACTCAAGGTAAATTTACATTAACTAAACTCACAGGAATTGCTGTGTCATCACTTTGATAATTTACTAACTTATGAAAATAACTATAATTGTCACCTGTGCTAGAATTCATGTGGGTGTGATGTACTTTTTAAAAAAATCTGGTGATACTCAGGGATAGGTGATGGGGCGGGGGGGATATCAGGGATCACCTGGAGAGCATTCCAGCATTTATATGACTAGTTGCCTTCTCCATCATGGTAAGTACACTAGGTGATTCTCAGACACTCTATTCGCCACGCTCTTTATCCTCTTGGACCACATCCACCACAAAGAAGCTGAGCTCTCTGGAAAGCTAAATGCTCCAGGAACAGGCAAACAGAAAAAGACATTTATTTAGACGAGGTTCTACTCCCCAGAAAAGGCTTGAAATCCTTTAGTGAGCTACAGAGAGGACCTTACCAATAAGGGTTCAAAATTTCTGCCAACATTGGCCTCTTGCTGTAATACTTTCTGCTGTATATTTTATGTAGTTTAAGTCATCCCTCTGTATTATCTTTTTCTAAGTTTCCTTTGCTGATCAACCCCATCCAGACTGTTGTATGCTTTCTTGAGTTGTACTCATATATCTATTTTTTTACAGTCAAACTTTGCTGTTTTTTAAGATGATTTTGCATCTCTCCTGTAACATACTATGTGCTGAGTCATAATTCTATAAGGCAAATTTACCACCTTCCCAAATTCTGGATGGTGTCTTATTTTTGCTTCTAAGTATCCCCTGTAAATTATAAAAGACAAAGTATGGCATGAAATAAGTAAACAACTTCACTTTGCTTTGAGGTTTCCCTTATTTCTTCTCCCTTAATGCAGTTTTAATCAATTATGAGACCTAGGAAGACCCAAAAGAAGTGGATTTTTTAAAGGGAAGGATGACAGATTTGTGGTATTAGCACAGTCAGTTGCCTCTCCTGTGTCCATGGCAAGTGTCAGTCATGGATCATGGCTGAGCTAGTCCTCTGAGCTTTGCAACTGGCATGAAACATTCCTATTCCTTTTTAAGTTTGTTCTAGTTGGAAAAGACATAAATTCTCAACATATTTAGGAGTATCAGAGTCATAACTTTCCTTGATTGGAATTACTTGATTAGAGGATAGAGAAACTGAGTTAAAGAGTGAGAAAGAAATCTCTGAATTCCAGGGGATATTGAGATTGTTCTGTGTGGGGAGACCTCTGTCCCTGCTGGAAGGTAAGATTACGTGATCCTTTAGCTCTCTTCCTACGCTGACGTTCTTTCATCTTCATGGCTCTTCTTAGGCTCCTCAGCCACTTTTTCTTGGAATAACTGTGTGTCTGCTTCTATACTTGCCACAGGTTTTGTTTTTGTCATGGACTCTCTCCACCTTCCACTGAAATTCCCTTCCCAATGAGAACTGGCTCTCACTTGAAATCTGTGTATATCATCTTAAATGTCCCAGGTGGAGCAGCACCCTGGATTTTAGGAACTTTTTTTTTAAAATATTTTATTGTTGTTATTTCCTTAGTGTTTCTGTAGGATATGCTATGTTTCTGAGTTGGCTGTCTAAAAGGAATAATAGGCCAGGGGACAAGGAGGAGATAACTCACCGCCATCTACTGTTCACTCAGACCATATAGGAATGGCCAGTGGTAAGGCCTCATGGGAGCCTGAATGGGCTTTGTTAAAGAATTCCCTCTGATTGCCTTAGTCAACCTAGGAGCTCAGCGGTATATGGAAGCTCATTGGCATTGGCTCATGCAAGCCAGTTGTTTGCTTCTTTTTCATTTTTGAGTGTAGTTGACACACAATGTTATGTTAGTTGCAGATGTACAAGGTAGTGATTCAGCATCTCTAGATGTCATGCTGTGTTCACAAGTGTAGCTACCATTTGTCATCATACATATAATATCACTGACTACATTCCCTCTGCTGTACCTTTTATTCCCATGACTTACTCCATTCCATAACTGGAAGTCTGTATCTCCTACTCCATTTCACTCATTTTGCCCCTCCCCAACTCCCTTTCCTTCTGGTAACCATCAGTTCTCTTTACTTACAGGTCCAATTCTGCTTTTTTGTTTATTCATTTTATTTTTGTTTTTTAGATTCCATATATGAGTAAAATCATATGATATTTGTCTTTCTCGATCTGACTTGTTTCATTTACCCTCTAGGTCCATCCATGTTGTCACAAATGGCAAAACAATTGTTCATAGCTCTTCCCAAGCCCCACATTCAGTAACTTCATATTGGTAGCTTGAAATTGGACATAGTGGGAGTATCTATACCATGGAAATTGGAAAATGCTACAAATTAAGTTTTGTTTTTTTTTTCTTGAAGAGAGCATCAAACCATCATCATGGTATTGTGTTAGCTCAATGAGGTCAAAGGTTACTGAGGATAGAGATCTAGTCACCTGTATATTTCTGTATATAGAAAACTGAAAAGAACTTTTTAATTAAAGTCTGTTGGATTTTTAGTGTAATCATAATTATATGGTGAATATAAACAAAGTCTAGATATATATTATCTTTCTATATTCTTATGACATCTGTTTTTTTAAAAAATTTAATGTTTAAAATTTTGCAAATTTTTAACACCAGTTAAATAATATGAAACTTTATTATTTTTCGCAGACATTCAAATAAAATGTTATTAAGGTTAGTGGATGTGTAGGCTTCTCAGATTTCTGAAATGATGCTGTTAATTTTTTTTCTTTAAATAAAATGTAACATAAGGGAGGTTTCACACCAAAGTTCATTACAGTTAATTGTTAGCAGAAGATTGGCACTCCAGTTTTCATTAGAGAATCCAAAACTATACCTGCAAGAATTAAGAAATAAGGGGAAAATTATTGCAAAAATTATTTTTTAAGACCTCAGAGAAATGTGGAAGCAACAGGACTAGACAAACTAGATAAAAGAAGACCTCTTCCTGCGTGAGCTGATAATGGCATTATTTTATTTCCTGAGGATATTTTATAAATCAGGAAAAGGACTTGGTATCAGGTTGGGCCCAAGCAGAGCCTGGACACTGGGGAAAACTGAAATTAGTCTTTGGTTTTCAGCAGGTTAACTCTGTGTACTTGGTTGGCTGTCTTTGTATTTAGCCTGTTTGGAGTTGGATTCTCAACCCTTATCTCTCTAGTTATTATTTCTGCCCCAATCTCTCCCTCTCCTCCTTCTGGGACTTATAAACATGCTATACCTTTATCTTTATTTTCTTTAAAGATTTATTTATTATTTATTTATTTTAGAGAGAGAACAAGAGAGTGGGGAGGAGGGACAGAGGGAGAGAGAGAGAATCCCACGCAGACCCCCACTGAGTGCAGAGTTGACATGGGGCTTGATGTCAGGACCCTGAGATCATGACCTGAGCTAAAACCAAGAGTCGGACATTCAACCAACTGAGCCACCCAGGCAGCCCGACATACTTTTATTTTTAGACTGTATTCCACACATGTATTACTCTTTTCTCTGTTTTTTAAATCTTTTTTTATTTGGCTTCAATTTTTTGAGTATTCTGATATATCTTTACTTCACCAATGCTCTCTTCTCCTCTGTCCAGTCTGCTGTTGATACTGTCCTATGAGTTTTCAATTTCAGTGAAGCTGAGGAGAAAAGTAGAAAAAAATCTTTCACAGTTTGGTGGTAAAATACATATACCATAAAATTTACTATGTTACCAGTTTTTAAGTGTGCAGTCAGTGGGATTAAGTACATTCTTATTGTTGTGCAAACATCAACACCATAAACCCAGAACGCTTTTTACCCTGCAAACTGAAACTCTATATGCATTAAACAATAACTCCTGATTACTTCTTCCTCCAGCCTCTGCAGCCACTCTCCATTCTACTTTCTGTCTCTGATTATGATGACTCTAAGTACCTTATGTAAATGGAATCCTACAGTATTTATATTTTTTGTGACTGGCTTGTTTCACTTAGGATGATCTACTCAAGGTTCACTCATGTGGTACCATATGTCAGAACTTCTTTCCTTTTACGTCTGGATAGCATTCTGTTGTATATACATATATGCCACATTCTGCTTATACATTCATCCATCAGTGGACACTTGGGTTGCTTCCGCTTCTTAGCTATTGTAATTACTGCTATGAAGATACTATGCAAATATCTCTGTGAGACCCTCCTTTTAATTTCCTTTGAGTACATACCTAAAATTAGGCTTGCTGGATTATATGGTAATTCTTTTTTTAATTTTTTGAGGATCCACTATAATGTTTTACACAGTGACTGTACCATTTTCCATTCCAATGAACAGTACACTTAGGGTTCCAATTTTTCAGCATCCTTGCCATCATTTGCTTTTTTTCTGAGTTTCCCACTTTATTTTGTTTCAGGTTTTTCTTTATTTCTTTTTTTTTTCAAATGTTAATAGCAGTTTTATTCATAATGGCCCCAAACTGGGAAAAAGTCAAGTTTTTCTTTAAATTCCAGTTAACTAACATATAGTGTAATGTCAGTTTCAAAAGAATTTACTGATACATCACTTACATATAACACCCAGTGCTCATCACAACTGCCCTCCTTTCTACCCATCACCCATTTAACCAATCCCCCCTGCCCACATCCCCTCCAGCAACTTTCAGTTTGTTCTCTATAGTTAAGAGTCTGATTTATGGTTTTCCTCTTTTTTTTTTTCCAGCTGTGTTCATCTGTTTCATTTCTTAAATTCTACATATGAGTGAAAGCATATGGTATCTGTTTTTCTCTGATTTATTTTGCTTAACATAATACACTCTAGCTCCATTCACATCATTGCAAATGGCAAAATTTTGTTCTTTTTTATGACTAATATTCCGTTGTATATATATATCACAACTTCTTTATCCATTCATCAGTCAGTGGACACTTGCGCTCTTCCATAATTTGGCTATTGTTGATAATACTGCTGTAAACATAGGGTGTATATGTCCTTTAAAATGGGTGAATACCTAATAGTGCAATTGCTAAATTGTAGGGTATTTCTATTTTTAACTTTTTGAGAAACCTCCATACTGTTTTTCAGAGTGGCTGCCCCAGTTTGCATTCTCACCAACAGTGAAAGAATATTCCCTTTCTCCACACTAACATCTGTTGTTTCCTGCATTGTTAATTTTAGTCATTCTGACAGGTGTAAGATGATTTCATTGTAGTTTTGACTTATATTTCCCTGATGATGAGTCATGTTGAGCATCCTTTCATTTGTCTGTTAGCCATCTGGCCGTCTTCTTTGGAAAAAATGTCTGTTCATGTCTTCTGCCCATTTTTAATTGGATTTTTTTTTGGGTGTTGAGTTTGATAAATTCTTATAGATTTTGGATACTAACCCTTTATCAGATATGTCATTTGCAAATATCTTCTCCCATTCTGAAGGTGGCCTTTTAGTTCTGTTGTGTGTTTCCTTTGGTATGGAGAAGACTTTTATCTTGATGAAGTCCTAATAGTTCATTTTTGCTTTTGTTTCCCTTGCCTCCAGAGACATGTTTAGTAAGAAGTTACTATGGTCACTGGGGTGCCTGGGTGGTTCAGTCAGTTAAGTGTCTACCATCAGCTTGGGTCATGATCCAAGTGTCCTGGGATCGAGTCCTATGTTGGGCTCTCTGCTCCACAGGAAGCCTGCTTCTCCCTCTCTTCTCTCCCCGCTGTTCCCCCTGTTTGTATGCATTCTCACTCTCGTTCTCTCTCTCTGTGTGTCAAATAGATAAATATATCTTAAAGAAAAAAGAAGTTACTATAATTGATGTCAAAGAGGTTGATGCCTGTGTTCTCCTCTAGGATTTTGATGGTTTCCTGTCTCACAGTTAGCTCTTTCGCCCATTTTGAATTTATTTTTGTGTATGGTGTAAGAAAGCGATTTACTTTCATTCTTCTGCCTGTTGCTATCCAGTTTTCCCGACACCATTTGTTGAATACACTGGGTTTTTTTCCCCATTGGATATTCTTTCCTGCTTTGTTGAAGATTAGTTGACCATATAGTTGTGGGTCCATCTCTGGGTTTCCTATTCTGTTCCATTGATCTATGTGTCTGTTTTTGTGCCAATACTATACTATCTTGATAACTACAATTTTGTAATATAGCTTGAAGTCCAGAATTATGTCTCCAGCTTTGATTTTTTTAATTTTAATTTTTTATTTAAATTCAATTAGCCAAGTTATAGTAGTACATCATTGGTTTTTGATATAATGTTCAATGATTCATTAGTTCAGTATGACACCCAGTGCTCATCATATCACGTGTCCTCTTTAATGCTTTTCGTTTTCAAGATTGCTTTGGCTATTTGGGGTCTTTGTGGTTCCATATGAATTTTAGTATTGCTTATTTTTGTTCTGTGAAAAATGGTGGTGGTGTTTTGATAGGGATTGGTTAAATGTGTAGATTGCTTGGGGTAGTATAAATATTTTAACAATATTGTTCTTCTAATCTGTGAGCATAGAATATTTTCCCCTTTCTTTGTGTCATCTCCAATTTCTTTCATAAGTCTACTATAGTTTTCAGAATAGATCTTTTACCTCTTTGGTTAGGTTTATTCCTAGGCATCTTATAGTTTTTGGTGCAATTGTAAATGGGATCAATTCCTCGATTTCTCTTTCTGCTGCTTCATTCTTGGTATTTAGAAATGCAATAGATTGCTGTATGTTGATTTTGTATCCTGCAACTTTACTGAATTTGTATATCAGTTCTAGCAATTTTTGGTGGAGTGTTTCAGGTTTTCTACATACAGTATCCTATGATCTTTAAATAGTGAGGGTTTGCCTTCTTCCTTGCTGATTTGGATGCCTTTCTTCTCTTTTTTTTTGGTCTGATTGCTGTGGCTAGGACTTCCAGTACTATGTTAAATAACAATGGTGAGAGTGGACATCCCTGTCTGTTCCTGACCACAGAGGAAAAACTCTTAGTTTTTTTTCCCATCAAGGATGACATTAGCTGTGGGTCTTTTGTATATGGCCTTCATGGTGTTGAAGTATATTCCATCTATACCTACTTTGTTAAAGGCTTTTATAAAGAATGGATGCTGTACTTTGTCAAATGCTTTTTCTGCATCTATTGGAAGAATAATATGGTTCTTATCTTTTCTTTTATTAATGTGTTGTATCATGTTGATTTGAAAACATTGAAACACCGTTGGAGCCCAGGAATAAATCCCACTTGATCGTGGTGCATGATTCCTTTAATGTATTGTTGGAATCAATTTGCTAGTATTTTGTTGAGAATTTTGCATCCATGTTTATCAGGGATTTTGGCTTGTAATTCTCCTTTTGGGGGGGGTGTTTTTCTGGTTTTGGAATCAAAATTTATCAAAACTCATAGAATGAGTTTGGAATTTTTCCTTCCATTTCCATTTTTTAGGACAATTTGAGAGGAATATGTATTAACACTTCTCTAAATGTTTGGTTGAATTCCCCTGGGCAGCCCTTTTGGGGGATATTTTTGATTACTGATTCAATTTCTTTGCTGGTTATCAGTCTGTTCAAGTTTTCTATTTCTTCCTGGTTCAGTTTTGGTAGTTTATATGTTTCTAGGAATTTATCAGTTTCTTCCAGATTGCCCAATTTGTTGGCATGTAATTTTTTATAATATTCTCTTATAATTGTATTTCTGGTGTTGGTTGTAATCTCTCTTCTCTCATTCATGATTTTTTTATTTTATTGGAGCATTTAGTCCATTTACATTGAGTGATTATTGATAGATAAGGATTTAGTGCCTTTGTATTACCTGTTAAGTCATTGTTTCTGGAGATTTTCTCTGTCCTTTCTAGTGTTTGTCAATTTTGGTCTTTCTTTTCCATTGAAAGAGTCTCCTTTAATATTTCTTGCAAGGCTGGTTTAGTGGTCACAAACTCCTTTAGTTTTTGTCTGGGAAACCCTTTATTTCTCCTTCTGTTCTCAATGACAACTTTGCTGGATAGAGTATTTTTGGCTGCATATTTTTCCCATTCAGCATGTTGAATATATTGTGCCACTTTCATCTGGCCTGCCAAGTTTCTATGGAGAGGTCTGCTGCTAACCTTATTTGTCTTCCCTTGTAAGTTAGGGACTTCTTTTCTCTTATTGCTTTTAGGATTTTTTCCTTATCTCTATGTTTTGCAAATTTAACTGTGATATGTCTTGGTGTTGGCCTGCTTTTGTTGATTCTGATGGGAGTTCTCCATGCCTCCTGGATTTGGATGTCCCAGATTGGGGAAGTTTTCAGCTGTAATTTCCTCAAATATACCTTATGCCCCCGTTCCCTCTTTTTTTCTTCTGGGACACCTATGATATGAATTTTATTACACTTTATGGAGCTGCTGAATTCCCTAAGTCTGTAATTGTGACCCAATATTTTTCTTTCCCTCCTCTTTTCATTATTTTCCATAATTTTATCTTCTATATAATTTTTTTCTTTTATTTATTATTATGTTATCTTAGTCACCATACAGTACATCATTAGTTTTTGATGTAGTGTTCCATGATTCATTGTTTGTGTATAACACCCAAGCTCCATGCAATACATGCACTTCTTAATACCCATCACCAGGCTAGCCTATCCCACCACCCACTTCCCATCCAAAACCCTCAGTTTGTTTCTTGGAGTCCATAGTCTCTCATGGTTTATATCACTTGTTTGTTCCTCTGCTTCTTCGATCCTTGTGGTCATTACATCCAATCAGCTTCACATCTCAGTTACAACTTTTTTTTTAATCTCAACCTAATTTTTAGGTCTTTTATCTCTGTAGTAAGGGACTCCCTATTGTCTTCTATGCTTTTCTTGAGCCCAGCTATTACCCTTATGATTATTATTTTAAATTCGGGATCAGGAATATTACTTATATCTATTTCAATTAGATCCCTGACCGTGAGCTTTTCTTGTTCTTGTTCTTGTTCTTTTTTTTTTTTTTTTTTTTTTTTTTTTGCGGATGAATTCCTCCATCTTAGCATTTGGTCTAGGACTCTGTCTTCTTCTGTGTGTTAGGAGAGTTGTTATGTTTCCTGCTCCGGAGACTAATGGCTTTATTAAGAAGAAGTCATATACTGTCCAGGCGTGGCACTTTAGGAAGTGTTTCTAGTGTATGCTGCATGCCCTCTGCTGCAGTGTTTGGGCTGTTCTTTCCCTCAGGACAGTCCTCTTCAGAGTTTCTCCTTGCCTGCAGTGGGGAGTGTTTGGACCTTGGCCAGAGTGTGGCAAGTTTTAAACAGGTGTGCTCTGGTCTGCTGTTAAAAGAGACCTGATGCTATTTCCACTAGAGCTGAAGCTTTGCAGCATTCTATGGTCAGTAGACTTGGTGTGTGTGTGGGGGGGGGTGCCTCTCTCTGGGGAAGGGGCCAGTGCCTTGGTTCTCAGGCACACTTGTCCTGAGAGTAAAGCAGCACCTGCAGAATACAGGGGGGCAGGGCTTGATGTAAGCAGTTTAGGACACCACTACTATTGGTGCTGTGCTGCTTACTGAAGTTAATTTATGCTGAGTGGCTGTGGAGAGAAATGGTGTCAAACCTCTCCCTTAACCCTGGAGAGGAGAGTTTGTGCTCACCACTGTCTAGGTAGCCCTTACAGAAGAGAGAAGAATCTCCCCTCCCCTCATCTGTCCCAGGCATCCCTCAGATCTCTGCCTTCACCCTGTGTCTGGGCCAGTGCTGGCAGTGCAGTGTACCTGTGTTTTGTCCCAGGCAGGCTGGCTGAGTTTTAAAGCTCCAAACTTTATGGACCTGTTGTGGTGTGGACCTGTGCCTGTCCCTGGGGGAGTGTCACTGTGCTGGGGTGGTGCAAGTTTGTCCTGGAAGGGAAGTTGTACCAAAATGCAGGTGCTTGGAGTTTGGAGCAAAGCACAGCAAAAAGCCAGTGTCCAGGTTAGCTGCCCTCAGCAGGTATCTCTGTGCCTATGCTGAGGGGCAGGGGAGGGGAATGTGTCCACCGCTCCTTTGTCCCTAGAGAGGCAATGCCACCTCTCCCAGATGTGTTCCAAGAAGGGGGAACAGTCTCTTCCATCTTGTCCCCAGGGTTCCTTAGATTGATCTGCTACCCGGCTACCTGCCCCCCACAGGAGCACTCCAATGCCCACCAGGCTCTGCAGTGGCCATGACATGGACCTCTAAAACTCCTGGTTGTGAAAACCCATGATAATCAGCTCCTTTCATTTTCCCAGTCAGTGGCTTTGGGAAAGTGTTTTCTTTGTGTGATCCTCTGTGTACTTCTCTCCACCCCTCCCACAGATCAGGGCTCTCTCCCCTCTGCACCCTGCACAATCCTTTTCTCTCCCAAACCCTGTCTCCACTCCTCCTATCTTCCATGATGTAGCCTCTTCTCTCCCTTTAGTTGTGAATTTTGTTCTGTTAGTTCTCAGATTGATTTCTTGTGTGTTCACAATGACTTGATATTTATCTAGCTATGTTTGAGGGTCGAAGTAATCCTAGGGTCCTCCTACTACTCCACCATCTTAGCTCTACTTTTTTTTTTTCTAATATATATTAGCCATCCCAATGGGTATAAGGAGATACTTCAGTATAGTTTTTATTTGCATTTCCTTAATAATTAGTGATGTTTAACATCTTTAATTGTGCTTATTGGCTTTTTGTATGTCTTCTTTAGGTAGACATCCATTCAAGTCCTTCGCTTATTTTTGAATTGGGTTGTTTGATTTTTGTTCTTAGTTTTAGGAATTATCTATACCTTCTGGATATTAATCTCTTACCAGATATATAATTTGCAAATATTTTCCCATTCTGTGGATTGCCTGTTTACTCTGTTGATAGTATCTTTTGATACACATTTTTTTTATGTTCAGTTAGCCAGCATAAAGTACATCATTAGTTTTTGATGTAGTGTTCAATGATTCATTAGTTATGTAAAACACCCAGTGTTCATCACAACATGTGCCCTCCTTAATACCTGGTTACCCCATCCCCTCACCCCCCTCCCTTCTGTAACCCTCATTTGTTTCCTGGAATCCAGAGTCTCTCATGGTTTGTCTCCCTCTCTGATTTCTTCTCATTCAATTTTCCCTCCCTTCACCTGTGGTCCTCCGCACTATTGCTTATGTTCCACATATGAATGAAACCATATGATAATTGTCTTTCTCTGCTTGACTTATTTCACTTGGCATAATCCCTTCCAGTCCCATCCATGTCAGTGCAAATGGTGGGTTTCATCTTTTCTGGTGGCTAAGTAATATTCCATTGATGCACAAATTTTTAAATTTTTTATGAAGTTTGATTTGTCTGATTTTTTCTTTTGTTGCCTGTACCTTTGTTGCCATATATAAGAATCATTGCTAAATCTAATGTCATGAATCTTTTCCCCTGCATTTTAATCTAAGAGTTTGATAATTTAGAGTTTACATTTTGGTCATGAATCCACTTTATTTAACTTTTGTATATAGTATTAGTTCAGGATTCCACTCCAGTCTTTTCAGTGTGGATATCCACCTGTTCAAGAACCATTTGTTGAAAAGACTGTCTTTTGCCCATTGAATGGTCTTGGCACCCTTGTTGAAAATCACTTCACTGTGATGCAAGGTTGTATTTCTGGCCTTTTTATTCCATTGGACTATATATCTGAATTTATACCGGTACCACAGTTTTGATTACTGTAACCTTATAATAAGTTTTGAAGTCAAGAAATGTGCATCTCTTTCATTGGTATTTTTCAGGCTTGTTTTTGTTATTTGGGATCACTTAAGTTTCAGTGTAAATTTTAAGGTTAGATTTTTCTATTTCTGAAAAAAAGGAAGGGGGGCCTTTAGGGTTTTGATAGGGATTGAATTAAATCTGTGGAGTATTTTGGGTAATATTGGTATATTAACAATATTAAGTTTTCCAATCTATGAACATGGAATGTCTGTACATTTATTTATGTTGTCTTTAATTTCTTTCAGAAATGTTTTGTTATTTTCATTCCCTCCTTAGTTAATTACTAAGTATATTTTTGGAAGCTATTGTAAATTCAATTGTTTTCCTAATTTCTTTTTCAGAGTATTCACTGTTAGTGTTTAGAAATGCAACTCATTCTTTTGTTGTTGACTTTGTGTCCTGCCACTTTGCTGAATTTATAAGTTCTAACAGTTGTTTTGGTAGAATTCTTGGTTTTCTACATATAAGATCTCATCTGCAAACAGAAATCATTTTAATGCTTTCCAATTTAGATGCATTTTATTTCCTTTTCTCACCTAATTATTCTGGCTAGAACTTCTAATACTGTGTTGAATGGAAGTGGTGAAAGTGAGCATCCTTGCCTCATTCCTGATCTTAGAGAAAAGCTTTCAAGTTTTTATCATCAAACATGATATTTGCTGTGGGTTTTAATATATAGCTTTTATTATATTACAATAGCTTTCTTCTATTCCTAGTATGTTGAGTGTTTTTTATCATGAAAGAGTATTGAATGTTGCCCAAAGCTTTTCCTGCATCAATTGAAATGATCATGTAGGATTTTTTTCCCCCTTCATTATGTTAGGGTGGTGTATTATACTGGTAAATTTTCTTATGTTTGAACCATCTTTGCATTTTAGGAATACGTCCTACTTGATCATGGTGTATAATAGTTTTAATGTGCTGTTGAATTTTGTTTGCTTAGTATTTTATTGATTACTTTTGCATCAATTTTCATAATAAATATTGTTCTGTAATTTTCTTGTAATCTCTTTGTCTGGTTTAGGTATCAGGTTAATTCTGGCTTCAGAGAATGAGTTAGTGTTCCAGCCTCTTCAATTTTTTTCTTTTTTGGAAAAGATTGAAAAATGTTGGTGTTAATTTTTCCTTAAATATTTGGTAGAATTCACCAATGAATCCATCAGGTCCAGAATTCTTTTATTGTCATTGGGAGATTTTTATTACTCATTAAATCCCCTTAGTAGTTTTAGCTCTATTTATATTTTCTATTTCCTCATGGTTTACTCTTGGTAGGTTTTGTGTTTCTAGGAAGTTTTCCATTTTATGTAGTTGTCCAATTTGTTGGCATATAGTACTCTCTTATAATTATTTTTTTAATAATAATTTTTTATGATGTTATGTTAGTCACCATACAGCACATCATTAGTTTTTGATGTAATGTTCCATGATTCATTACTTTCATATAACACCCAATGCACCATGCAATATGTGCCCTCCTTAATACCCATCACAGGCCTATCCCAATCCCCCACCCGCCTCCCCTCTGAAGCTCACAGTTTGTTTCCCAGAGTTCATAGTCTCTCATGGTTCATTCCCCCTTCTGTTTACCCCCCTTCCTTCTTCCTTTTCTTCTCCTACCAATCTTCCTATTTCGTATGTTCCATAAATGAGTGAAACCATATGATAATTGTCTTTCTCTGCTTGACTTTTTTCACTTAGTATTATCACCTCCAGTCCCATCCATGTTGCAACAAATGTTGTGAAATTGGTTTTTTTTGATGGCTGAGTAATATTCCATTGTATATATGGACCACAGCTTCTTAATCCAGTCATCTGTTGAAGGGCATCTCGGCTCCTTCCATGATTTAGCTATTGTGGACAATGCTGCTATGAACATTGGGTTGCATATGGCCCTTCTCTTCACTATGTCTGTATCTTTGGTGTAAACACCCAGTAGTGCAATTGCTGAATCATAGGGTAGCTCAATTTTTAACTTTTTAAGGGACCTCCACACTGTTTTCCAGAGTGGCTGTACCAACTTGCATTCCCACCAACAATGTAGGAGGGATCCCCTTTCTTCACTTCCTCTCCAACATTTGTTGTTTCCTGCCATGTCCATTTTTGCCATTCTAACTGGTGTAAGGTGGTATCTCAAGGTGGTTTTGATTTGAATTTCCCTGATGGCTAATGATTTTGAACATTTGTTCATGTGTCTGTTAGCCCTTTGTATGTCTTCATTGGAAAAGTGTCTGTTCATATCTTCTGCCCATTTTATTATTTGTTCATTTGTTTCTTGTGTATTGAGTTTGAGAAGTTCTTTGGAGATCTTGGATACCAGTCTTTTATCTGTAGTGTCACTTGCAAATATCTTCTCCCATTCCATGGGCTGCCTCTTAGTTTTTTTGACTGTTTCCTTGGCTGTGCAGAAGATTTTTATCTTGATGAAGTCCCACAAGTTCATGTTTTCTTTTGTTTCTCTTGCCTTTGGAGATGTGTCATGAAAAAAGTTGCTATGGCCGATGTCAAAGAGGTTGCAGCCTATGTTCTCCTCTAGGATTTTGATGGATTCCTGTCTCACATTGAGGTCTTTCATCCATTTGGAGTTTATCTTTGTGTATGGTGTGAGAGAGTGGTCAAGTTTCATTCTTTTGTATGTAGCTGTCCAAATTTCCCAGCACCATTTATTGAAGAGAATGTCTTTTTTCCACTGGATGTGTTCTCCTGCTTTGTCAAAGATTAGTTGCCCAGAGAGCTGAGGGTCCATTTCTGGGTTCTCTATTCTGTTCCATTGGTCTATGTGTCTGTTTTTGTGCCAGTACCATGCTGTCTTTGTGATCACAGCTTTGTAGTACAACTTGAAATCCAGCAACGTGATGCCCCCAGCTTTGTTTTTCCTTTTCAGTAATTCCTTGGCGATTCTGGCCTTTTCTGGTTCCACACAAATTTAAGGGCTGTTTGTTCCAGTCCTTTGAAAAATGTCATTGGTATTTTGATCGGGATAGCATTGAAAGTGTAGATTGCTCTGAAGGAAAACTACCAAACTCATTCTATGAGGCCAGTATTACCTTGATTCCCAAACCAGGCAAAGACCCCATTTAAAAGGAGAATTACAGACTGATATCCCTGATGAATATGGACACCAAAATTCTCAACAAGATCCTAGCTAATACGATCCAATAGAATTATGTATTTAATGTCAATCTCTCATCTGATTTGTGAGCTTATTTCATTTAAGGTCCTTGCCTTATTTAACATCTGCATATCCCTCATAGCACTTAACACAGTTTCTAGAGTCTAGGAAAGTCTCAATAAAAGTTTTCCATTTGGAACAAACTTTTAAATACACACATGAAGTTGTGTTTTTGAATATGTAGACATATGCCTTGTGTGTTCCTTACCACCTTGCAGCTTTACAGAGAAAACAATTATGCGGAGACAATATAGTTCTTTCTAAAACTCATCCTTTCATGGCAGTAAAAGTTGCTGCTCTGCAAGTTTGATCAAAGCAAGGGAAGAGCTTCCCAAGAGGCCCTGGTTATTGAATTTAGAAGGAAATGTGTTTTGTTTCTTTGGAATATAAATACTTATAAGGGAAATATGCTGGGAGTGATGATGTTAATAATTTACATCTACTGGACATAATCCTTCCTGTGGTTGCACTACAGCTTCAGGCTGAGAATGAGAAAAGGTTGTCCAGAAATATATAGATAGTACCTGTTTCTCCCACTAGCTTTCAGCTCAGATTAAATGGCAACAAATGAGAGCTTTTAAAGGAAGGTTTTCAGCGAGGTTATTTTCAGCTTTATTTAGGCATTATTGTTATATATTTTGTTATTTTCTAAATTTTACCAGGTGTGAGAATTAACTTTTTTTTTTTTAAGATTTTATTTATTTATTTGACAGAGATAGAGACAGCCAGAGAGAGAGGGAACACAAGCAGGGGGAGTGGGAGAGGAAGAAGCAGGCTCATAGCGGAAGAGCCTGATGTGGGGCTCGATCCCATAACGCCAGGATCATGCCCTGAGCCGAAGGCAGACGCTTAACCGCTGTGCCACCCAGGCGCCCCGAGAATTAACTTTTTAGTTCTGTCTGTATACACTTCTGTGGACATTCAGGGCTGTATTCATGGATCTTTGTTCTCCTAATCTTTCAGGCTTACAGGGAAAGCTGATCAGCCTTCAGGATGAAAGGACTTTGGATAACACCAGAATAGATTTATCACTTGTAACTAATTCTTAATTGAAGGAGTTACAGGCTTGTATCAAAACTGCCCTAAGGCATGAAACCCCTTTTGCTTACAAGTTCAGCTTAATTACTTTTAGAATCAGCACTTTTATCTAGAAGCCAATGAAAGGAAACTCAATATTTTCTTTTTATACTTTCAAAACAATACTAAAAATGATCAAAGTCATATTTGGGTTAAAAGATGAGGGACCTAAATTCACACTTTGCAAACTCATTCTTTCACCTCCTCTTTGCCTATCCTTTCCCTTGTTTACACTGTATATGAACTTTTCCTTTACATGAATGAATCAAGGTGAAATCTTTAGCTTATATATAAAAACTGATTAAATAAAAGGTCTCTGGCTGGACTCCTGCTTAAAGCCATGATGAAATAAGGACTAAGGAAGACCTCCCATCATAAACTAGAAAAGTAGATAAAATATATGTGTCTTAGCACATTTGGGTTGTTGTAACAAATTGCCATAGACTGGGTGGATAATAAGCAATAGGAATTTATTTCTCATCCTCTGGATGCTGGAAAGTCCAAGATCAAGGCACCTGCAGATTCGGTGCCTGTTGAGAGCCCACTTCCTGGTTCATTGATGGCCATCTTTTCACTGTGTCCTCGTATAGGAGAAGGGGCCAAGGAACTCTTTTATTAGATCATTAATTCTATTTATGAGGGTCAACTCTTATGATCTAATCACCTCCCAAAGTCTCCAGCTCCAAATACTATCACACTATGCATTAGATTTCAACATATGAATTGGGGGGTGGGGACACACTCTATAGCAATTGAAACAACTATTTTCTGGCATTGTACAACAGGCAATGCAGGTTTGTGAACTTTAATTGCTAACAGAGAAAAACAAGTAAGGTGAGCCCCCTAAGGACCTTGTATTTCTTTTTTTTTTCCTTTCACATTACTATTTTATTTTATTTTATTTTTTTTATTATATTATGTTAGTCACCATACAGTACATCCCCGGATTCCGATGCAAAGCTCGATGCTTC